>NW_023995261.1:0-92500 GCF_015586225.1 Lucilia sericata
ATAGACTATAGACAAGACTATAGACAAGATTATAGACTTGACTTTAAACTAGACTAGAGAATAGACTATATACTATACTGTAGACTAGACTATAGACTAGACTATAGACTATACTATAGACTAGACTATAGACTACATTATAGACTAGACTACAGACTAGGCTATAGACTAGGCTATAGACTAGACTATAGACTAGACTATAGACTACACTATAGACTATACTAAACTATAGACTAGACTATAGACTATACTATAGACTAGACTATAGACTAGACTATAGACTAGACTATAGACTATATACTAGACTATAGACTAGACTATAGACTATAGACTAGACTATAGACTAGACTATAGACTAGACTATAGACTAGACTATAGACTAGGCTATAGACTAGACTATAGACTAGACTATAGACTATATACTAGACTATAGACTAGACTATAGACTAGACTATAGACTATACTATAGACTAGACTATAGACTAGACTATAGACTAGACTATAGACTAGACTATAGACTAGACTATAGACTAGACTGTATACTAGACTGTAGACTAGACTATAGACTAGACTATAGACTAGACTATAGATTAGACTATAGACTAGACTATAGATTAGACTATAGACTAGACTATAGACTAGACTATAGACTAGACTATAGACTAGACTATAGACTAGACTATAGACTAGGCTATAGACTAGACTATAGACTAGACTATAGACTAGACTATAGACTAGACTATAGACTAGACTATAGACTAAACTATAGACAAAACCATAGACAAGACTATAGACTAGACTATAGACAAGACTATAGACAAGATTATAGACTTGACTTTAGACTAGACTATAGACTAGACTATGATATCAAAAATTGTAAGAAAAGAACTACTAAAGCACTGAATTTTCCATGCCTGGAAGTACATATAGGCAACAACATGTGTGTGGAAATTAAAAATAAAACTTTAAATTTAAAATTGTAAATAATTTTCTAACACAACGAACACTGGCTGCTAAACAGATCTAACGTTGTAATAGTAATTTGGTTAAAACATTATTTTTAAAAAAAACTACAACAAGCACACAACTTATTGACATTTTTCAAATATTATTGTGTGATTTTTTAAATTTTGTTTTTAAAAATCAAACAAAAAGTGTGTGTTTGAGTGTTTTTTATTCCATGCACACATGTGTTCAGTCACCTGAACCTTCTCCTCTGGCGTCATACCTAGAAAACTTATATGATTTTGGATTTTATACTACACAAGAGTCCATAAAATCCACTTGTGTGTAAAATTTAACATTTCAGTGAAAGTTGTTTCATAAATATCTCTTTATTTTCTTTCTTTCTATGAGTTTGTTGATTTTTTATTTATGTTTAGTGAAGCTGTTAAAGCTTTTTTTATATTTTAGTTATAAATTTTATCATTTTTATAGGAAAATAAAATAATAATTTAGAAAAAATATTTATTTAATTTAGTGTAATTTTTTGTTTGGTATGAAGTTTTGTTTGAATTGTAGTTTTAATGTTATTTATAAGAATTTAAATTATACGCTGTCAGTTATTGTTATAATTGAAATTATTTCTATGCAGTTGGTTGGTTTTGAAAATAAACAATTAAGTTTAGTTTTAAATAAATTGTTTGTTTGCTCAATTTCTCTTTTATTACTTTTTAAAAAATGTTTGTTAATAAATACTTTTACTTAATTATTATTTTTTTTTTTCAATTTAAGCTAATAATAAACACTTGAAAAAATAGTTTGTGTTATAAACTAGAACAATAATTTAATTAAAAACACATGTCAAAAATAATAGCAGTTAATTACTTTTAAATAATAAGTGCTATAAGTTCCTAACCAATTGATTTTTAAATTACGCTTAATTAGCTCCACTTTTACAATAAAAAAAGTTTTTTTTAATATTAGTATTTAAGTTTGTCTTGTTTAAGAAAGTGTCGTCTCTCTAAGAGCTTTTTTCTAAAAAAAGCTTAAAAGCTTTTTTCTCAAGAAAGCTCCTTACTCAAAAAAGTTTAATACAAAGCTTTTTCATCTCAAAAAAGCTTAATAGAAAACAATTTTCTTAAAAACTTAATGGAAAGCTTTTTTCTCATGAAATACAAACTCAAAAAACTCTTTTCTTCAGAGAGTTTTAAATAAGCTATTTTCTAAAGAAATCTCTAAAACAACTACTTTCGTATGAAAGCTTTAGAACAGCGATTTTCTTAAGAGGGCTATAGAAAGCTTAATATAAAGCTCTTCTCTCCAGAATTTGTTGAAAAACTATTTCTGAAGAAATCTTTAAAACAGCTATTTTAGTATGAAAGCTTTTAAACCGCAGTTTTCTTAAGAGAGCTCTAATTAAGTATTTTTCGTTTTTTTTTCAAGAAAGTTCTTTACTCAATAAAAGTTTAATACAAAGCTTTTTTCCCCAGGAAAGCTTAATAGAAAACTCTTTTCTTAAAAAAACTTAAAAGAAAGCACTTTTCTTTAAAAAGAACTCAATAGAAAAATGTTTTCTAAAAAAGCTTCATAGAAAACTATTTTCTTAAAAAAGCTTAATAGAAAGATATTTTCTCAAGAGAGCTCTAATAAAGCTTTTCTCAAACATGAACATTTTTTTCAACTTTTCTAAAAAAATCATATTTTAAAGGAAAGCTTCTGAATATAAAGCTATTTCCCCAAGAAAGATTTTGCTAAAGCAATTTTCTTTAAAAAACTTTTCTTAATTATTTTCATATGAAAAAAGTTCCTTTGACAAAATCACTTTTTGGCAGAAAGCTTTCTAAAAAACATTTTTCGAAAAAATTTCGAGTTAAGAAATTATTTTCAAAAGTCTTATTTCAAAAAAATATATATTTTTCCAATGAAGCTTTTCTCTCAAGATTGCTCTTTCCTAAAGAAAGTTTAAAGAAATCTATTTTCTGGGAAAAGCATTTTTTAAGCCTTTTTCATTTCTAAAAAAAACACTTTTTATAAAAAAAGCTTTTAAAAATCAAGATTTTTTATCCTTATTTTCTTTTTACAAGTTCTCTTCTCAGGAAGGAACGCTCCTTTACTTTCTGTTCCTTTATGAAAAATTGAGCTTGCAAGAAACGATTACTACAGGAAAGCTTGTCGATTTCTATAGAAAATCTTGAGAAAGCGATCCAGTGTTTTTTTAAAGGAAAACTTGAGGTAATGAGAGTATGTTTCTATAGAAAAGCTTTAGATAGCAAAAGTGTGTTTGTATAGGAAAACTTGTGCTAGCGAGAGTATGTTTCTATGGAAAAGCTTAAGCTAGCTATGGTCTCTTTCTATAGGAATGTTTTAGAAAGGCCTAGGCCCTGTTTCTAACGGAAAGCTTGAACTAGAAAGAGTCTGTTCTTATCGGAAAGCTGAAGCTAGAGAGAATCTGGTCTCAAAGCAAAGCAGAAAAGCTTGAGCCAGCAAAAGTGTGTTTCTGTAGGAAAGGTTAAGCTATCGACAGTCTGTTCATATAGGAATGCTCACGCTTGTCATATGCTGTTTTTATATGAAAGCTTTAGTTTTTGTATCGGAAAGCTTGAACTAGGGAGAGTCTGTTTCTAAGAGAAATAGGAGCTTGAAAAAATTAGTTTCTACGGAAAAGCTTGAGCTATTAAGAGTGAGTTTCTATAGAAAAACTTAAGCTATCGACAGTCTGCTCATATAGGAAAGCTCGCGCTAGCTATCGACAATCTGTTCATATAGGAAAGCTCTATATGAAAACTTTTACTATCAATAGGTAACTATTGAAAATATTGTTTCTTTTCATAAGTTTGCTGGCATGAACACTATTTTTCTATAAGAAAATGGGAAAAAATCTTTAGCAAAACATTTTATATTAAAAGTTTATTTCTACATACAAGCTTTAAGTATTGGTTAGTTAAGCCTATTAGAAAATTTAACAGTATTTTTTTAATTTGCTGCTTAAACTTAAATTAATAGAATTTTCTAGCCAAACCAACACTTAACATTTAATTTAGTAAGAGAAAACTTAGAAGAAATCTAACTCAAATTCGTGAGTAGCTTAAAGCCATACAAAACAGCAGAAATCAAACTGAAAAGTTATATTTATAGTTTACAAACTTGTGCGTTTATTTTTTTTACAAATCGAAACCCTCTAACATGAATTTGAGCGCACACAGGTGTATCGAAGCATTTCAAATTTGTATCAAATTATAATTGAATGTTGTGATTGTGAATTGTAAAGTTTTAGGGTATCGATAAAAAAAATAGTTTAAAAGTTTCTTATGAATACTTTTATTATTTTTAGCTTTTTTTAAGAGAAAAAAAGCAAAATAAATTTTGTACTCATTTTAATGTGAATATGAAAGGCGAAAGCATTTGTTATGATTACAATCGATTTTCATTTGTATTTAACTTTTTTTGTTTAGCTTGTAACCATAATCTTACCTTCACTTTGGTTTTACAACGATTTGTTGTAGTTTTTGGTTAATTTTTTTTTCGTACAATTTAAGTTAAACTTTTGATTATTGTTTCGATTTAAATTTTTGTAGGCTTTTTTTCTTTTGTACCCCCGAAATAAATTGTTTATTGGAAGTAGATTTGTAGGTTGTTAAACTCACGTTTGAGTGCGAAATAAACATATTTTTTTTGTATATCTGTAATTTAAAACATGTCTCGACTTTTTACTTATTTTATGTTTTGAATTTTCTTGCAACTGAAATGAGCTTTTTTTCTGTTTCAATTATAGGGTGTTGTACTGTTTTGTTCCCTTGCTTCTTTAAACTGAAATTGTAACAATTCTCTGTTTGGTGAAAAAAAATTTATTGAAAACGTTGCAATTGTAATGAAACATTGTTGCCCAAAATCTTGTAAATACAAATGGTAAATCAACCATTAAATTAACGCCTATTTACGTCATAATAATACAAGAAAAAAGTTTCGAAAAAAAAGAAACTAAAAGGAAACTGCATGTACATATATACATGGACCAATGATTTAGCTGTAGTTGGTTTTTATAATAATATAAAATTTCGAACATTTTCTTAAAAAAGGATAATTGATAGAAAATTTTCAACGAAAATATAAACTATAGTCCAGAATATAGACAGTTCTATAGTCCAGACTATAGACTGTTCTATAGTCCAGACTATAGACTGTTCTATAGTCCAGACTATAGACTGTGCTATAGTCCAGACTATAGACTGTGCTATAGTCCAGACTATAGACTGTGCTATAGTCCAGGCTATAGGCTGTGCTATAGTCCAGACTATAGACTGTGCTATAGTCCAGACTATAGACTGTGCTATAGTCCAGGCTATAGGCTGTGCTATAGTCCAGACTATAGACTGTGCTATAGTCCAGACTATAGACTGTGCTATAGTCCAGACTATAGACTGTGCTATAGTCCAGACTATAGACTGTGCTATAGTCCAGACTATAGACTGTGCTATAGTCCCGACTATAGACTGTGCTATAGTCCTGACTATAGACTGTGCTATAGTCCAGACTATAGACTGTGCTATAGTCCAGACTATAGACTGTGCTATAGTCCAGACTATAGACTGTGCTGTAGTCTACACTATAGACTGTGCTATAGGCCAGGCTATAGACTGTGCTATAGTCCAAACTATAGACTGTGCTATAGTCCAGGCTATAGGCTGTGCTATAGTCCAGACTATAGACTGTGCTATAGTCCGGACTATAGACTGTGCTATAGTCCGGACTATAGACTGTGCTATAGTCCAGACTATAGACTGTGCTATAGTCCAGACTATAGACTGTGCTATAGTCCAGACTATAGACTGTGCTATAGTCCAGACTATAGACTGTGCTATAGTCCAGACTATAGACTGTGCTATATTCCAGACTATATACTGTGCTATAATCCAGACTATAGACTGTGCTAAAGTCCAGACTATAGACTGTGCTATAGTCCAGACTAAAGACTGTGCTATAGTCCAGACTATAGACTGTGCTATAGTCCAGACTATAGACTGTGCTATAGTCTAGACTATGAACTGTGCTATAGTCCAGACTATAGACTGTGCTATAGTCCAGGCTATAGGCTGTGCTATGGTCCAGACTATAGACTGTGCTATAGTCCAGACTATAGACAGTGCAATAGTACAGACTATAGACTGTGCTATAGTCCAGACTATAGACTGTGCTATAGTACAGACTATAGACTGTGCTATAGTCCAGACTATAGACAGTGCTATAGTGCAGACTATAGACTGTTCTATAGTCTAGACTAGAGACTGTTCTATAGTCCAGACTATAGACTGTTCTATAGTCTAGACTAGAGACTGTTCTATAGTCCAGACAATAGACTGTTCTATAGTCCAGACTATAGACTGTTCTATAGCCCAGACTATAGACTGTTCTATAGTCCAGACAATAGACTGTTCTATAGTCCAGACTATAGACTGTTCAGTCCAGACTATAGACTGTTCTATAGTCCAGACTATAGACTGTTCTATAGTCCAGACTATAGACTGTTCTATAGTCCAGACTATAGACTGTTCTATAGTCCAGACTCTTCTATAGTCCAGACTATAGACTCTTCTATAGTCCAGACTATCGACTCTTCTATAGTCCAGACTATAGACTCTTCTATAGTCCAGACTATCGACTCTTCTATAGTCCAGACTATAGACTGTTCTATAGTCCAGACTATAGACAGTTCTATAGTCCAGACTATAGACAGTACTATAGTCCAGACTATAGACTGTTCTATAGTCCAGACTATAGACTGTTCTATAGTCCAGACTATAGACTGTTCTATAGTCCAGACTATAGACTGTTCTATAGTCCAGACTATAGACTGTTCTATAGTCCAGACTATAGACTGTTCTATAGTCCAGACTATAGACTGTTCTATAGTCCAGACTATAGACTGTTCTATAGTCCAGACTATAGACTGTTCTATAGTCCAGACTATAGACTGTTCTATAGTCCAGACTATAGACTATTCTATAGTCCAGACTATAGACTGTTCTATAGTCCAGACTATAGACTGTTCTATAGTCCAGACTATAGACTGTACTATAGTCCAGACTATGGACTGTTCTATAGTCCAGACTATAGACTGTTCTATAGTCCAGACTATAGACTGTTCTATAGTCCAGACTCTTCTATAGTCCAGACTATAGACTCTTCTATAGTCCAGACTATCGACTCTTCTATAGTTCAGACTATAGACTGTTCTATAGTCCAGACTATAGACAGTTCTATAGTCCAGACTATAGACAGTTCTATAGTCCAGACTATAGACTGTTCTATAGTCCAGACTATAGACTGTTCTGTAGTCCAGACTATAGACTGTTCTATAGTCCAGACTATAGACTGTTCTATAGTCCAGACTATAGACTGTTCTATAGTCCAGACTATAGACTGTTCTATAGTCCATACTATAGACTATTCTATAGTCCATACTATAGACTATTCTATAGTCCATACTATAGACTATTCTATAGTCCAGACTATAGACTGTTCTAAAGTCCAGACTATAGACTGTTCTATAGTCCAGACTATAGACTGTTCTATAGTCCAGACTATAGACTGTTCTATAGTCCAGACTATAGACTGTTCTATAGTCCAGACTATAGACTGTTCTATAGTCCAGACTATAGACTATTCTATAGTCCAGACTATAGACTGTTCTATAGTCCAGACTATAGACTATTCTATAGTCCAGACTATAGACTGTTCTGTAGTCCAGACTATAGACTGTTCTATAGTCCAGACTATAGACTGTTCTATAGTCCAGACTATAGACTGTTCTATAGTCCAGACTATAGACTGTTCTATAGTCCAGACTATAGACTGTTCTATAGTCCAGACTATAGACTATTCTATAGTCCAGACTATAGACTATTCTATAGTCCAGACTATAGACTGTTCTATAGTCCAGACTATAGACTGTTCTATAGTCCAGACTATAGACTGTTCTATAGTCCAGACTATAGACTATTCTATAGTCCAGACTATAGACTGTTCTATAGTCCAGACTATAGACTGTTCTATAGTCCAGACTATAGACTGTTCTATAGTACAGACTATAGACTGTTCTATAGTCCAGACTATAGACTGTTCTATAGTCCAGACTATAGACTGTTCTATAGTCCAGACTATAGACTGTTCTATAGTCCAGACTATAGACTGTTCTATAGTCCAGACTATAGACTGTTCTATAGTCCAGACTATAGACTGTTCTATAGTCCAGACTATAGACTGTTCTATAGTCCAGACTATAGACTGTTCTATAGTCCTGACTATAGACTGTTCTATAGTCCAGACTATAGATCAAGATTGTAATTATCTATGATTGTAAAAAGGATAACATTTTGAAAATTTTCTATAAATAGACAAAAAATCGAATACGCGAATGTTTAGCCAATATTTCCAAGTCATTGAAATTATCTACCTCTGTAGCATTTTTCCTCAGAATTACGCCTTAATAATTGCCATCTGTGATAAACTTTTCCACTGGGATTCGTTTCTACATTTCAGTTATTATTCTTTGTTTAATTTAAACTTATATATTTAATTTATTTTAACTATTTATAAACTTATGGCTGATTTATTGATTTTTACTTAAAGATAATGTGTGATTTTTCCCAGAGGTTTTTTTTCCAGCTAGAAGTTGGAAAAAACAACCAAGCCACTCTATGGGCCAATACAATTGATTTTGTTTCCATTTGCTTGTTTATTTTTTTCATTATTTACTAGTATTGTTTAACTTGACTAGAGTACAACAATTTGAGTTAGTTGCAAATGCAACAAGTTGTATGCTATTATTATTATTTTTTTGTTTAAGAATTATGCAATCGATCTCTCTCCCCCCTTTATTGTAAACAGTAAATGTTGAATATTTTTGCTAGAAAAACTGTAAATAATAAATGTGTGTATGTATGGTACTATATGGAATATGGTACCTTTTTATTATTTTAAGTTTTTTTCGTTGGGGTTTTTCATTTTAGTCTATGAACTCCAGCCACATCAGTAAAGTCGTTTAGTAGGTAATCGTTATAAGACCTATATTTTCCTTTTAACATTTTTTCTGTTGTTGAGTTCATTTTGTTTTAATATGACTTTTTTTAGTATCTGTTGCATTGTTTAAGAAGTTAACAACACAGTGCAAAAAAATACCTATTGTTATTTTTTTATATTACTAGGTTGCTATTACTGTTGCTTTTTTTATTTTTCCTAAAACCTTTGAGTTACACTTTTAGAAAGAGGCATTGCTAGGGGTTAGGTTTTGTTTGCAACGGGTCCAACTTTTATAGAAAATTTTTTAAAATTTCTCTTTTTAAAGAAAATTTTCGAAAAAAAAAACTGGACTATAGCTAAGCCTATTGTTTGGACTATCGAACATTCCATAGTCTGGACTACAGACTGTTCTATAGTCCAGACTATAGAACAATTTATAGTCTGGACTATAGAACAGTCTATAGTCTTGACTATAGAAAAATCTATAGTCTTGACTATAGAACAGTCTAAAGTCTGGACTTTAGAAGAGCCTATAGTTTGGACTATAGAACAGTCTATAGTCTGGACTATATAACCATCTATAGTCTGGACTATATAACCATCTATAGTCTGGACCATAGAACCATCTGTGGTCTGGACTATAGCACCATCTATAGTCTGGACTATAGCACCGTCTATAGCCTGGACTATAGCACCATCTATAGTCTGGACTACAGAAACATTTATAGTCTGGCATATAGAACCATTTATAGCCTGAACTATAGAACAGTCTATAGTCTGGACCAAAGAACAGTTTTTAGTCTGGACAATAGAACAGCCTATAGTCTGGACTATAGAACAGTGTATAGTCTGGACTATAGAACATTCTATAGTCAGGACTATAGAACAGTCTATATCTGGACAATAGAACAGTCTAAAGTCTGTACAATAGAACAGTCTATAGTCTGGACTATATAACCAACTATAGTCTGGACTATATCACCAACTATAGTCTGGACTATATAACCATCTATAGTCTGGTCCGAAGAACCATCTATAGTCTGGACTATGGAACCATCTATAGTCTGGACTATAGCACCACCTACAGTCTGGACTATAGCACCATCTATAGTCTGGACTATAGCACCATCTAGAGTCTGGAAAATAGAACCATCTATAGTCTGGACAGTCTACAGTCTGGACTATAGAACAGTCTATAGTCTGGACTATAGAACAGTTTATAGTCTGGACTATAGCACAGTCTATAGTCTGGACTATAGAACAGTCTTTAATCTGGCATATAGAACCGTCTTTAATCTGGCCTATAGAACACTCTATAGTCTGGCCTATAGAACACTCTATAGTATGGACTATAGAACAGTCTATAGTCTGGCTTATAGAACATTCTATAGTCTGGACGATAGAACAGCCTATAGTTTGGACTAAAGAACAGCCTATAGTCTAGACTAGAAAACAGTCTATAGTCTGGACTATAGAACAGTCTATAGTCTGGACTATAGCACAGTCTATAGTCTGGGCTATAGAACAGTCTATAGTCTGGACTATAGAACAGTGTATAGTCTGGACTATAGAACAGTCTATATCTGGACTATAGAACAGTCTAAAGTCTGTACAATAGAACAGTCTATAGTCTGGACTATATAACCAACTATAGTCTGGACTATATAACCAACTATATAACCATCTATAGTCTGGTCCGAAGAACCATCTATAGTCTGGACTATAACACCATCTATAGTCTGGACTATAGCACCATCTACAGTTTGGACTATAGCACTATCTATAGTCTGGACTATAGATCAGTCTATAGTCTGGACTATAGAACCATCTATAGTCTGAGTATAGAACATTCCATAGTCTGGACTACAGACTGTCTGGACTATAGAACAGTCTACAGTCTGGACTATAGAACAGTTTATAGTCTGGACAATAGAACAGCCTATAGTCTGGACTATAGAACAGTCTATAGTCTGGACTATATAACAGTCTTTAATCTGGCCTATAGAACAGTCTTTAATCTGGCCTATAGAACACTCTATAGTCTGGCCTATAGAACACTCTATAGTCTGGCCTATAGAACACTCTATAGTCTGGCCTATAGAACAGTCTATAGTCTGGACTATAGAACATTCTATAGTCTGGACGATAGAACATTCTATAGTCTGGACGATAGAACATTCTATAGTCTGGACGATAGAACAGCCTATAGTCTAGACTAGAAAACAGTCTATAGTCTGGAAAACAGTCTATAGTCTGGACTACAGAACAGTCTATAGTCTGGACTAGAAAACAGTTTTTATCTGAGAAAACAGTCAATAGTCTGGACTTTAGAACACTTATCAGTCTATAGTCTGGCCTATAGACCAGTCTATAGTTTGGACCATATAATGGTCTATAGTCTGTTCTATAGAGCGGTCTTTTCGATATTTTCTCTTTTTTATATCGAAATTTATTAAAATTTCTCAATATCTCTTCTAGTCGTCTATTACCTCCTATATATCTCTCTCCTACAACATATTGATTTTTTTCATTATTATTTTCATATTATTTCTCTATATATTATTTTCCAACATGTTTTCTTGATGTGTCTTCCATTATTATTAGTTACAGCAGTTGTTGTATTGTTTTGTATTAAAACTAACTATAATTTTAATGTTGTTGTAGGTTCAAGCTATTAACCTATTGATCTAATGAAATTTACTCTTTGTTTTTTATTTTCAGTTTTCTATCGGTTTCGTTTCCTTTTGTCTTTCAAATCGAGGGGGAAGTCATCAAACTTTTATAGTGTCACACTTACAAACATACATATGTATGCTGCATTACAACTTACAACCATAATGCTTATACTATAAAGAAACTTTATAAAACAACGAACTAAAATGACCTCATGTAATGTTGCATGTAGGTCTTAAGTAAGTGCAGACATATAAAATATCTTTAAAGTTACATAAAGCAAAATTTTTGGAAAAATAAAATAATTTTTTTGTTCATAATTATTGTGGTATTATAAAAATGTTGTAATTATTTAAGAAAAAATATAATACAACTTGATTAGTTTAGTATTAAGTTTTTGGGAAAAAGCGAAAATGTCATCAAAACATGTTGCAATAATAAGAAAAAGAGGAGAAGAAGATTCTTATAACAAGGAAAAACAAATCAAGCTCGATTTTGAACTCTCACTTTCGTTGGCCAAGTGTTTCTGTAATCAGTGTACCCTTGATAGTATGGCATACCATATTTTACTGCTTATTTGGAACTAATGAAATATGAATGTTTATAAAACTAGTAATTCCCTGAAAATCTCTAAATATTCCTGTATACCAAAAACGTACGTTTTTTTTACAATCAATTAATTATTCACAAATACCAGAGTTATTCCTAGAAAAATTTTATTATTATTATGGCATTCAAATTGCAAAATTTTTCCTTATAATTTTATTTATGATTTGAGTTTTTATTAATTTCATTGTATAATTTTTTTCAGACATTTAAAATTACAAATTATGTAGGAGTTGTTGAATGGTTTTACGCCAATATATGTTAGTGCATTAAACCCTTTTAGAGTTTTCTTGTGATTTCTTGCAACAACCTATAATTCATTCATGCTGTAGCAATCGGCGGCATACCTGCATCATGTACATACCTCTTATGGATGAATGAATTAAGGAATGAATTGAATATATAAATAAACCAATAGAAAAGCAAAAAAAAATATTAAATAGAAAAATAAAATTATAAAAATCGTATAAAGTGATTACGTGAAAAAATCATGCATGCAAAAAATTAAATTGATAGACAACTGAATTTAAGTACATATAAACTATAAAGGTAGGGGAAAATGGGTGGACATCTGGACTGGATATAACAATCCCTAGTCTGGACTTTAGCATAGTCTATAGTCTGTACTATCGAACAGTCTATAGTGTGGACTATAGAACAATCTATAGTCTGTACTATAGAACAGTTTATAGTCTGTACTATAGAACAGTCTGGGCTATAGAACTGCCTATAGTTTGGACTATAGAATAGTCTATAGTCTGGACTATAGAACAGTCTATTGTCTGGAACAGTCTTTAGTCTGGATTTTAGAACAGTCTATAGTGTGGACTATAGAATGGTCTATAGTCTGGACTACCGAACTATCAATAGTCTGGAACAGTCTATAGTTTGGACTATAGAACAGTCTATAGTCTGGACTATAGAACAGTCTAAAGTCTGGACTATAGAACAGCCTAAGTCTGGACTATAGAACAGTCTAAAGTCTGGACTATAGAACAGTCTTCAGTCTGGACTTTAGAACAGTCTATAGTCGGTACTATAGAACAGTCTATAGTCTGGACTATAGAACGGTCTATAGTCTGGACTATAGAACAGTCTATTGTCTGGACTATAAAATAGTCTATTGTCTGGACTATAGAACAGTCTATTGTCTGGACTATAGAACAGTCTATAGTCTGGACTATAGAACAGTCTATAGTCTGGACTATAGAACAGTCTATAGTCTGGACTATAGAACAGTCTATAGTCTGGACTATAGAACAGTCTAAAGTCTGGACTATAGAACAGTCTAAAGTCTGGACTATAGAACAGTCTAAAGTCTGGACTATAGAACAGTCTACAGTCTGGACTTTAGAACAGTCTATAGTCGGGACTATAGAACAGTCTATAGTCGGGACTATAGAACAGTCTATAGTCGGGACTATAGAACAGTCTATAGTCTGGACTATAGAACAGTCTATTGTCTGGACTATAGAACAGTCTATTGTCTGGACTATAGAACAGTCTATTGTCTGGACTATAGAACAGTCTATAGTCTGGACTATAGAACAGTCTATAGTCTGGACTATAGAACAGTCTATAGTCTGGACTATAGAACAGTCTATAGTCTGGACTATAGAACAGTCTATAGTCTGGACTATAGAACAGTCTATAGTCTGGACTATAGAACAGTCTATAGTCTGGACTATAGAACAGTCTATAGTCTGGACTATAGTCTATAGTCTGGACTATAGAACAGTCTATAGTCTGGACTATAGAACAGTCTATAGTCTGGACTATAGAACATTCTATAGTCTGGACTATAGAACATTCTATAGTCTGGACTATAGAACAGTCTATAGTCTGGACTATGGAACAGTCTATAGTCTGGACTATGGAACAGTCTATAGTCTGGACTATAGAACAGTCTATAGTCTGTACTATAGAATAGTCTAAAGTCTGGATTATAGAATAGTCTATAGTCTGGATTATAGAACAGTCTATAGTCTGGACTATAGAACAGTCTATAGTCTGGACAATAGAACAGTCTATAGTCTGGACTATAGAACAGTCTATAGTCTGGACTATAGAACAGTCTATAGTCTGGACTATAGAACAGTCTATAGTCTGGACTATAGAACAGTCTATAGTCTGGACTATAGAACAGTCTATAGTCTGGACTATAGAACAGTCTATAGTCTGGACTATAGAACAGTCTATAGTCTGGACTATAGAACAGTCTATAGTCTGGACTATAGAACAGTCTATAGTCTGGACTATAGAACAGTCTATAGTCTGGACTATAGAACAGTCTATAGTCTGGACTATAGAACAATCTATCATCTGGACTATAGAACAATCTATAGTCGGGACTACAGAACAGTTTCAAGTCTGGACTATAGAACACTCTATAGTCTGGACTTTAGAACAGTCTATAGTCTGGACTATAGAACAGTCTATAGTCTGGACTATAGAACAGTCTATAGTCTGGACTATAGAACAGTCTATCATCTGGACTTTAGAACAGTTTATCATCTGGACTATAGAAGAATCTATAGTCGGGACTACAGAACAGTTTCAAGTCTGGACTATAGAACACTCTATAGTCTGGACTTTAGAACAGTCTATAGTGTGGACTATCGAACTGTCTATGATCTGGACTATAGAACGGTCTATGGCCTGGACTATAGAACAGTTTACAGTCTTATCGAGAGATAATAGTTTGAACTATCGAACAATCTATAGTCTAAACTACACAATAGTTTTTTCTATTGAACAGTCTATAGTTTAGACTTTTACACAATCTGTAGTCTGGGGTGTAGAACAATCTTTAGTATGGGCTAGTAGTTTCCTTAAGTCTCCACAATTTTCCCCTTAATAAACATTTTTTCTACTTAAAAATAAAAAAAGCAATCTATGAAATGTGGAATTATAAAATTAATATTATGCAAAGTCTAGAAAACCAACTAAGTACTTATAAGCACATATAGTCATGATTTCAATAAAGAAAAAAAAAAACAAGAAAAAAAATTTATTACAAAATCATACAACACACTTTACAAAAATAGTTAACAGAAAACAAAATTCCTATTACAACATAATTGATTTCTTAGGTTTAAGTGAAAAAATGGCAATTGACCATGTTAAGTCATTTAAAGAAACAACAATTTTAAAAGCTAAAACTGAAATTTTTTTCAATAGATGACAAAATTGCGAATTTTTTGCTTAACAAAATGACATAATTAAACTGTTTAACAGCATTTCTGGCCATAATTGATGCGTTTAAATGCTTAAAAAAACGTTTTTCATTTAAACCTTCTTAACTGCTAGAGTACGGACATATGTATATGTCAGTGATGGGCAAGAGGCCATATGATATTTCACTGCCTTCTCTGAGCTGTAGCAGAGATCGACAGAGAGTAAAAAATCTCCTCTCTGAATGTTTTTGTTACGCAGGCGTGAAAGCAAAAATGAATGATTATAAGAGAGCAGTTGGTTTGCAGAACTTTGAAGATTGTTTATCGAGTGACGAAGCAGTTTAAAGAACTCACGAGTTAACGTCACCTAAGCACTTGTATATAATATTTAAAAAATACCCACAAGTGCTTAAAACCTATGAGGAAATTGTTTTCTTTCAAAACTTATGAATGAGTCTAGACACCTTTCGTGTTGCAGTTGTGTTTGAAGCGAACAATTTTTGTTTTTCTTTTTTAAAACATTATCTTAAACTTAAAAGTTGAATATTTTTAGCTTTACTTAGTTATCCTTTGAATGTTGCAATTTATGTATTTGAGTCGAGTAAGTATATTATTATGTATATTATTGTAAACTGCTACGGTTGTCTTGTTTAACTTAGTTTGTCTCTTTTTGTATGATCTTTAGAAAAGAAACACCTGAAAACTAGAAGCTGTCAATGTTGGGGAAAGACAAACTGTTTGTTTTTGAAAGAAATGGTTGAATGGAAAAAATAGTTAGAAAAATGTTAATGAAGAAGGTAAGCTAAGGAAAGTTAAACGAATTAGGTGATAAACTGTTTTAGCAAAGACACGAACCTAACAGATCAAGTAAATAGTCCAGACTATAGACTGTTCTATAGTCCAGACTATAGACTGTTCTATAGTCCAGACTATAGACTGTTCTATAGTCCAGACTATAGACTGTTCTATAGTCCAGACTATAGACTGTTCTATAGTCCAGACTATAGACTGTTCTATAGTCCAGACTATAGACTGTTCTATAGTGCAGACTACAGACTGTTCTATAGTCCAGACTATAGAATGTTCTATAGTCCAGACTATAGACTGTTCTATAGTCCAGACTATAGACTGTTCTATAGTCCAGACTATAGACTGTTCAATAGTCCAGACAATAGACTGTTCTATAGTCCAGACTATAGACTGTTCTATAGTCCAGACTATAGACTGTTCTATAGTCCAGACTATAGACTGTTCTATAGTCCAGACTATAGACTGTTCTATAGTCCAGACTATAGACTGTTCTATAGTCCAGACTATAGACTGCTCTATAGTCCAGAATATAGACCGTTCTATAGTCCAGACTATAGACTGTTCTATAGTCCAGACTATAGACTATTCTATAGTCCAGACTATAGACTGTTCTATAGTCCAGACTATAGACTAATCTATAGTCCAGACTATAGACTAATCTATAGTCCAGACTATAGACTAATCTAAAGTCCAGACTATAGATTAATCTATAATCCAGGCTATAGACTGTTCTATAGTCCAGACTATAGACTGTTCTATAGTCCAGACTATAGACTGTTCTATAGTCCAGACTATAGACAAATCTATAGTCTATAGACTATAGATTGTTCTATAGTCCAGACTATAGACTGTTCTATAGTCCAGACTATAGACTGTTCTATAGTCCAGACTATAGACTGTTCTATAGTCCAGACTAAAGACTGTTGTATAGTCCAGACTATAGACTGTTCTATAGTCCAGACTATAGACTGTTCTATAGTCCAGACTAAAGACTGTTGTATACTCCGGACTATAGACTGTTCTATAGTCCAGACTATAGACTGTTCTCTAGTCCAGACTATAGACTGTTCTCTAGTCCAGACTATAGACTGTTCTATAGTCCAGACTATAGACTGTTCTATAGTCCAGACTATAGACTGTTCTATAGTCCAGACTATAGACTGTTCTATAGTCCAGACTATAGACTGTTCTATAGTCCAGACTATAGACTGTTCTATAGTCCAGACTATAGACTGTTCTATAGTCCAGACTATAGACTGTTCTATAGTCCAGACTATAGACTGTTCTATAGTCCAGACTATAAACTGTTCTATAGTCCAGACTATAGACTGTTCTATAGTCCAGACTATAGACTGTTCTATAGTCCAGACTACAGACTGTTCTATAGTCCAGACTATAGACTGTTCTATAGTTCAGACTATAGACTGTTCTATAGTCGAGACTATAGACTGTTCTATAGTCCAGACTATTGACTGTTCTATAGTCCAGACTATAGACTGTTCTATAGTCCAGACTATAGACTGTTCTATAGTCCAGACTATAGACTGTTCTATAGTCCAGACTATAGACTGTTCTATAGTCCAGACAATAGACTGTTCTATAGTCCAGACTATAGACTGTTCTATAGTCCAGATTATAGAGTGTTTTATCGTCTGTTATATTACCTAACGGTTAGGCTCATCCGAGCTCTGTAAAATCTGTTTTCGATGGAGTTCCAGTAAATAACAATCCCTATATATATTCCTTCTTTATGGACATATAATTAATATTTGTTTAATATCTCTTTAAAAAAGCTTCATTACAAATTGAAAATTACAACGTTTACAATACTAACTAACAAGTGTTACAAGATTCTGTAAATATTATATCAACCAGTAGGTGTTAAAGTAAATAAATGTGTTAAAAGTTTAATTAAGTAGTAAACTTATAAAATAAATACTGAAAAGTAAAAAAAAAAACCCTAAGTAAATATTCTACCAACTATAATTATAAAATTATACAAATAGTAAAAGTTAAATATTAAAATAAAATGTGTTAAAAGCCTTTTAAATTCCCACTAATTCAAACGTATAATTTTAACACTTTTCTTAGCCAACCTTCCCCCGCTATCATTGGCCCATTTCTAAATATTATAAAATATATAGACTAACATAACAAACATTTAATTTATTCAATTTCAATTGCATATAAGAGTCTATATACATTTGTTTATTTGTCTGGCTTATACACAAGTGAAAATTCTACATTTATTTTTTATTTTTACTTCTTAACTTTTTTTATTTGCTTGTTTTATTACCATTCAGCAGTTTATATTTGCCACAGTTGTGTATTTTATTATAAACATTTGCATCTTTGTATTTTTTCAGTATCTTTGTCTGTACAATTTGTCAGCTATAAAAACAGTAGTAAAGATATAGAAGTAAAATATATATGGAGAGAGCAAAACAAAAATAATTTAAAAATAAATATATTTTGACAAGTGGCCCCCTCTGTAGTTTTTAAAACAAACTTGAAATAATTTTAACTAGATTCAGCATTTTTTTTAAGTCTGTTAAGTTGTGAGAATTACAGTTTATTTGTATGTAAGTTATTCTGAAGTTCACTTTTCAAGTTTTGAATATTTTCAAAATCAGTTGCAAAAAAAATTAAGTGTCATGCATTTTAACGGTTAAGATGCGTGATCAAGGTTTTTAATTTGAGTAAATAAATTTTTAAACAATCATCAAAATATTTTTTCTAAACACACATAGACAGATAGAGTTCACATTGATAAAATTTACAAGAATTTATTCTAAAAATGTTCAAAAAACTATATTTTAAAAAACGTATCTAAAGTGTAGACTATAATGGAGACTGTAGTGTAGATTACAGTGTAGACTATAGTGTAGTCTATAGTGTAGACTATAGTGTAGACCATAGTGTAGACTATAGTGTACACAATAGTGTAGACTATAGAGTAGACTATAGTGAGGACTATAGTGTAGACTATAGACTAGACTATAGACTAGACTGTAGACTAGAATATAGACTAGACTATAGACTAGACTATAGACTAGACTATAGACTAGATTATAGACTAGACTATAGACTAGACTATAGACTAGACTATAGACTAGACTATAGACTAGACTATAGACTAGACTATAGACTAGACTATAGACTAGACTATAGACTAGACTATAGACTAGACTATAGACTAGACTATAGACTAGACTATAGACTAGACTATAGACTAGACTATAGACTAGACTATAGACTAGACTATAGACTAGACTATAGACTAGACTATAGACTAGACTATAGACTAGACTATAGTCTAGACTATAGTCTAGTCTATAGTGAGGACTATAGTGTAGACTATAGACTAGGACTATAGTGTAGACTATAGACTAGTCTATAGTCTAGTCTATAGTCTAGTCTATAGTCTAGTCTATAGTCTAGTCTATAGTCTAGTCTATAGTCTAGTCTATAGTCTAGTCTATAGTCTAGTCTATAGTCTAGTCTATAGTCTAGTCTATAGTCTAGTCTATAGTCTAGTCTATAGTCTAGTCAATAGTCTAGTCTATAGTCTAGTCTATAGTCTAGTCTATAGTCTAGTCTATAGTCTAGTCTATAGTCTAGTCTATAGTCTAGTCTATAGTCTAGTCTATAGTCTAGTCTATAGTCTAGTCAATAGTCTAGTCTATAGTCTAGTCTATAGTCTAGTCTATAGTCTAGTCTATAGTCTAGTCTATAGTCTAGTCTATAGTCTAGTCTATAGTCTAGTCTATAGTCTAGTCTATAGTCTAGTCTATAGTCTAGTCTATAGTCTAGTCTATAGTCTAGTCTAGTCTATAGTCTAGTCTAGTCTAGTCTAGTCTATAGTCTAGTCTAGTCTAGTCTAGTCTAGTCTATAGTCTAGTCTAGTCTATAGTCTAGTCTAGTCTATAGTCTAGTCTATAGTCTAGTCTATAGTCTAGTCTATAGTCTAGTCTAGTCTATAGTCTAGTCTATAGTCTAGTCTATAGTCTTAGTCTATAGTCTATAGTCTATAGTCTAGTCTATAGTCTAGTCTATAGTCTAGTCTATAGTCTAGTCTATAGTCTAGTCTACAGTCTAGTCTATAGTCTAGTCTATAGTCTAGTCTATAGTCTAGTCTATAGTCTAGTCTATAGTCTAGTCTATAGTCTAGTCTATAGTCTAGTCTATAGTCTACTCTATAGTCTAGTCTATAGTCTAGTCTATAGTCTAGTCTATAGTCTAGTCTATAGTCTAGTCTATAGTCTAGTCTATAGTCTAGTCTATAGTCTAGTCTATAGTCTAGTCTATACTATAAGTCTAGTCTATAGTCTAGTCTATAGTCTAGTCTATAGTCTAGTCTATAGTCTAGTCTATAGTCTAGTCTATAGTCTAGTCTATAGTCTAGTCTATAGTCTAGTCTATAGTCTAGTCTATAGTCTAGTCTATAGTCTAGTCTATAGTCTAGTCTATAGTCTAGTCTATAGTCTAGTCTATAGTCTAGTCTATAGTCTAGTCTATAGTCTAGTCTATAGTCTAGTCTATAGTCTAGTCTATAGTCTAGTCTATAGTCTAGTCTATAGTCTAGTCTATAGTCTAGTCTATAGTCTAGTCTATAGTCTAGTCTATAGTCTAGTCTATAGTCTAGTCTATAGTCTAGTCTATAGTCTAGTCTATAGTCTAGTCTATAGTCTAGTCTATAGTCTAGTCTATAGTCTAGTCTATAGTCTAGTCTATAGTCTAGTCTATAGTCTAGTCTAGTCTATAGTTCTAGTCTATGGTCTAGTCTATAGTCTAGTCTATAGTCTAGTCTATAGTCTAGTCTGTAGTCTAGTCTATAGTCTAGTCTGTAGTCTAGTCTATAGTCTAGTCTAGTCTATAGTCTAGTCTAGTCTATAGTCTAGTCTAGTCTATAGTCTAGTCTAGTCTATAGTCTAGTCTAGTCTATAGTCTAGTCTATAGTCCAGTCTAGTCTAGTCTAGTCTATAGTCTAGTCTAGTCTAGTCTAGTCTAGTCTAGTCTAGTCTAGTCTAGTCTAGTCTAGTCTAGTCTATAGTCTAGTCTAGTCTATAGTCTAGTCCAGTCTATAGTCTAGTCTAGTCTATAGTCTAGTCTAGTCTATAGTCTAGTCTAGTCTATAGTCTAGTCTATAGTCTAGTCTAGTCTATAGTCTAGTCTAGTCTATAGTCTAGTCTATAGTCTAGTCTATAGTCTAGTCTAGTCTAGTCTAGTCTAGTCTATAGTCTAGTCTAGTCTAGTCTATAGTCTATAGTCTATAGTCTAGTCTAGTCTAGTCTATAGTCTAGTCTAGTCTAGTCTAGTCTAGTCTAGTCTAGTCTAGTCTATAGTCTAGTCTATAGTCTAGTCTATAGTCTAGTCTATAGTCTAGTCTATAGTCTAGTCTATAGTCTAGTCTATAGTCTAGTCTATAGTCTAGTCTATAGTCTAGTCTATAGTCTAGTCTATAGTCTAGTCTATAGTCTAGTCTATAGTCTAGTCTATAGTCTAGTCTATAGTCTAGTCTATAGTCTAGTCTATAGTCTAGTCTATAGTCTAGTCTATAGTCTAGTCTATAGTCTAGCCTATAGTCTGGTCTATAGTCTAGTCTATAGTCTAGTCTATAGTCTAGTCTATAGTCTAGTCTATAGTCTACTCTATAGTCTAGTCTATAGTCTAGTCTATAGTCTAGTCTATAGTCTACTCTATAGTCTAGTCTATAGTCTACTCTATAGTCTAGTCTATAGTCTAGTCTATAGTCTAGTCTATAGTCTAGTCTATAGTCTAGTCTATAGTCTAGTCTATAGTCTAGTCTATAGTCTAGTCTATAGTCTAGTCTATAGTCCTAGTCTATAGTCTAGTCTATAGTCTAGTCTATAGTCTAGTCCAGTCTATAGTCTAGTCTATAGTCTAGTCTATAGTCTAGTCTATAGTCTAGTCTATAGTAGTCTAGTGTAGTCTATAGTCTAGTCTAGTCTAGTCTATAGTGTAGTCTATAGTCTAGTCTATAGTCTAGTCTATAGTCTAGTCTATAGTCTAGTCTATAGTCTAGTCTATAGTCTAGTCTATAATCTAGTCTATAGTCTAGTCTATAGTCTAGTCTATAGTCTAGTCTAAGTCTAGTCTATAGTCTAGTCTATAGTCTAGTCTATAGTCTAGTCTATAGTCTAGTCTATAGTCTAGTCTATAGTCTAGTCTATAGTCTAGTCTATAGTCTAGTCTATAGTCTAGTCTATAGTCTAGTCTATAGTCTAGTCTATAGTCTAGTCTATAGTCTAGTCTATAGTCTAGTCTATAGTCTAGTCTATAGTCTAGTCTATAGTCTAGTCTATAGTCTAGTCTATAGTCTAGTCTAGTCTATAGTCTAGTCTATAGTCTAGCTATAGTCTAGTCTATAGGTCTAGTCTATAGTCTAGTCTATAGTCTAGTCTATAGTTAGTCTAGTCTAGTCTATAGTCTAGTCTATAGTCTAGTCTATAGTCTAGTCTATAGTCAGTCTATAGTTAGTCTATAGTCTAGTCTATAGTCTAGTCTATAGTCTAGTCTATAGTCTCTAGTAGTCTATAGTCTAGTCTATAGTCTAGTCTATAGTCTAGTCTATAGTTAGTATAGTAGTCTAGTCTATGGTCTAGTCTATAGTCTAGTCTATAGTCTAGTCTATAGTCTAGTCTATAGTCTAGTCTATAGTTAGTAGTATATAGTCTAGTCTATGGTCGAGTCTATAGTCTAGTCTATAGTTTAGGTCTATAGTCTAGTCCTATAGTCTAGTCTATAGTTTAGTCTATAGTCTAGTCTATAGTCTAGTCTATACGCTAGCCTATAGTCTATTCTTATATTCTAATAATAATATAGTCTAGTCTATGGTCTAGTCTATATTGTTGTCTATAGTCTAGTCTTTTAAACTACTCACTTGTCTATAAATCCTTTTCAAACAAGTACATTTGACTACACTAAATATGTTATTGACTTCATCAAGGTTTTATTCATAAATAATTTTTTTTTTCTATTTGATTAATCGTTAAGAAAATTTTATATTTAATGTTTTTCATATATTCTTGATCGTAATACCAAGGGCAGCTGGTGTAAAAATATTATAATTTTTCTCCATACAATTTAAATAAAACTTAAAATTTACTAGAACTTAATAATTGTGTGTTGGGGGTTTTTTTTATTTAGCAAATTCTAGTTCTCTCGACGTCGTACAACAAATGTTATTTGAATTTGAAATACAATTTATAAATATAAAATGCATTCAAACGAACATATGACACTTTCCATTCTATTCATTGAAAATATTTATTATTAATTAATTTTGACATGCTT
The DNA here is from genome assembly GCF_015586225.1 of Lucilia sericata. Taxonomy (NCBI): domain Eukaryota; kingdom Metazoa; phylum Arthropoda; class Insecta; order Diptera; family Calliphoridae; genus Lucilia; species Lucilia sericata. The sequence continues at coordinate 23,541 of NW_023995261.1, forward strand.
CTGATTTATGTATGAAAAAGAAAATCTTTGAGAAAAAAAAATAATAATAACAATAATTTAAAGTCCATAGAAAACAGTCAATAAATTTATACATTTATCAAAACTAGAACTCATATACATTTTAATGATTTCTATCGTTTTTTTTTACAAAGTTTAGATGTCAAAGTGTCAGCAAGTTGAAAAAAATTCAATTGAAATTGAAAATATTTTGTAATTTGTTATTTGTTGCTGAGTTTTTATCTCGTTTTTAAATGAATTTTAATCTAAAGTTTTATTTTGTTGAAAATTTAAATTTAGTTTTTTTTTGTTAAAATTTGGTTCTACTATAATTTGTTTGCTATTGTTTATTTGTAGGTTTGTTATTGTTTAAATTTCTAAATGAGAGCACGTAATATTTTTGTATCTGTTTTTACGATTTGTTTATCGTAGTATAACGATTTTTACAAACGCTTTTAGTTATTTAATTCTATTATATTTATATTATTCAAATTACTTTTGTGTTTTGTATTCTAATTAGGCGAAATCCCCATTTCCTTTATTATAAAAATGTCATACGTTAGACAGCTAAACAAATTGTGTCTGCAATTAGTCACTTCTGTTGGCAAAAAGTCTAGAAAATGAAATTTACTCTCATTTTCTAGACTTTATGCCATCTTTATTTATACGAAATATTTTATCGAAAAATAATTTTTATAAAGAAAATTTCACATTTTATAGATCATGTTCTGAAATTTCTCTTTCTAGTCTAGTCTATAGTGTAGTCTATAGTGTAGTCTATAGTGTAGTCTATAGTCTACTCTATAGTCTAGTCTATAGTCTAGTCTATAGTCAATTCTAAAGTCTAGTCTATAGTCTAGTCTATAGTCTAGTTTATAGTCTAGTCTATAGTCTAGTCTATAGTCTAGTCTATAGTCTAGTCTATAGTCTAATCTATAGTCTAGTCTATAGTCTAGTCTATAGTCTAGTCTATAGTCTAGTCTATAGTCTAGTCTATAGTCTAGTCTATAGTCTAGTCTATAGTCTAGTCTATAGTCTAGTCTATAGTCTAGTCTATAGTCTAGTCTATAGTCTAGTCTATAGTCTAGTCTATAGTCTAGTCTATAGTCTAGTCTATAGTCTAGTCTATAGGTCTAGTCTATAGTCTAGTCTATAGTGCTAGTCTATAGTGTAGTCTATAGTGTAGTCTATAGTGTAGTCTATAGTGTAGTCTATAGTGTAGTCTATAGTGTAGTCTATAGTGTAGTCTATAGTGTAGTCTATAGTGTAGTCTATAGTGTAGTCTATAGTGTAGTCTATAGTGTAGTCTATAGTGTAGTCTATAGTGGTAGTCTATAGTGTAGTCTATAGTCTAGTCTATAGTCTAGTCTATAGTCTAGTCTATAGTCTAGTCTATAGTCTAGTCTATAGTCTAGTCTATAGTCTAGTCTATAGTCTAGTATAGTCTAGTCTATAGTCTAGTCTATAGTCTAGTCTATAGTCTAGTCTATAGTCTAGTCTATAGTCTAGTCTATAGTCTAGTCTATAGGTCTAGTCTATAGTCTAGTCTATAGTCTAGTCTAAGTCTAGTCTATAAGTCTAGTCTATAGTCTAGTCTATAGTCCTAGTCTATAGTCCTAAGTCCTATAGTCTAGGTCTATAGTCTAGTCTATGTCTAGTCTATAGTCTAGTCTATAGTCTAGTCTAGAGTCTAGTCTATAGCTCTATTCTATAGTCCTAGTCTATAAGTCTAGTCTAATAGTCTAGTCTATAGTCTAGTCTTAAGTCTAGTCTATAGTCTAGTCTATAGTCTAGTCTATAGTCTAGTCTATAGTCCTAGTCTATAGTCTAGTCTAGTCTATAGTCTAGGTCTATAAAGTCTAGTCTAGTCTATAGTCTTAGTCTATAGTCTAGTCTTAGTCTAGTATATTAGTCTAGCTCTATAGTCTAGTCTATAGTCTGAGTCTATAGTCTATAGTCTAGTCTATACGTCTAGTCTATAGTCTAGTCTATAGTCTAGTCTATAGTCTAGTCTAATAGTCTAGCTAATAGTCTAGTCTATAGTCCTAGTCTATAGTCTAGTCCTATAGTCTAGTCTATAGTCTAGTCTATAGTCTAGTCTATAGTCTAGTCTATAGTCTAGTCTATAGTTTAGTCTATAGTCTAGTCTATAGTCTAGTCTATAGTTTAGTCTATAGTCTAGTCTATAGTCTAGTCTATAGTCTAGTCTATAGTCTAGTCTATAGTCTAGTCTATAGTCTGGTCTATAGTCTAGTCTATAGTCTAGTCTATAGTCTAGTCTATAGTCTAGTCTACAGTCTAGTCTATAGTCTAGTCTATAGTCTAGTCTATAGTCTAGTCTATAGTCTAGTCTATAGTCTAGTCTATAGTCTAGTCTATAGTCTAGTCTATAGTCTAGCCTACAGTCTAGTCTATAGTCTAGTCTATAGTCTAGTCTATAGTCTAGTCTATAGTCTAGTCTATAGTCTAGTCTATAGTCTAGTCTATAGTCTAGTCTATAGTCTAGTCTATAGTCTAGTCTATAGTCTAGTCTATAGTCTAGTCTATAGTCTAATCTATAGTCTAGTCTATAGTCTAGTCTATAGTCTAGTCTATAGTCTAGTCTATAGTCTAGTCTATAATCTAGTCTATAGTCTAGTCTATAGTCTAGTCTATAGTCTAGTCTACAGTCTAGTCTATAGTCTAGTCTATAGTCTAGTCTATAGTCTAGTCTATAGTCTAGTCTATAGTCTAGTCCATAGTCTAGTCTATAGTCTAGTCTATAGTCTAGTTTATAGTCTAGTCTATAGTCTAGTTTATAGTCTAGTCTATAGTCTAGTCTATAGTCTAGTCTGTAGTCTAGTCTATAGTCCTTTTATAGAAACTTTTTCGAAAAGTTCTCTTTTTTTAGAAAACTTTCGAAAAAATTCTCTTTTCATAGCAAATTTTCGTAAATTTCCAAATATAATAAATTAAATTAATCTTCTGATTTGTGTTTAATTTTTTAATTACTTCTTCGTCAACTCCCTTGAACCTAACATTAGATAAAGAGGTTTAATGCCATAAAAAACTCCTTCACAATTTTCATAACTTTTTTTGAAAAACAACAAGTCAACAAACTCTCAAATATTATACAAAACTTTTCAAGTTAATTTTATTAACATCTGTTTTCAATATTAAATTAAATTAACTGTAATTAAAACAAAAAATAATAAACTTTAACCAATACTTGACAATATATTAACCACAATTATTAAACTCAAATGGTTGACTTTTAACTCCTACATTTTAGTTTATTTTTTGTTTTGAACTTCTGAGTCATAATTCGTTAAAGCGTGTAAAAAGTCTAGACCCATCTTAAGCTTTAAATTAATTGAAATTATATGAAAATTTGACATATTGCCAGCTACCATCGACTGTATTGGCCTCAAATCAAAAGCAAATACTCAATAATGACAATGTAAGAAAACAAAAATTAAATATATTTATTTATAGACAAATGTACATAGTATACTCAAATACTTAAATACATACATATTGGCAATTATGGTTTAAAAACATTCGTATGTATGTATATTTTACACACATGTGTGAATTTATCAATTGTTGTTCTGAATGTGAGAAGAAATACACGCAGAGGAAAATTTTAGAAAATATCATTTTTTATAGAAAACTGTTTAAAATTGTCCTTTTTTTGGAACTATCTCCTTTTATTCATATTTTGCTTTTATAGAAACTAATTTTCGCAAAATTTCTCTTTTTATAGAGAATTTTCGAAAATCTCTCTTTTTATAAAAAGTTTTCGCAAAAATTTCTCTTTTAATAGATAATTTTCGAAAATTTCTCTTTTTATAGAGAATTTTTGAAAATCTCTCTTTTTATAGAGAATTTTTGAAAATCTTTCTTTTTATAGAGAATTTTTAAAAATCTCTCTTTTTATAGAGAATTTTCGAATATTTTTCTTTTTATAGAGAATTTTCGAAAATTTCTCTTTTTATAGAGAATTTTCGAAAATTTCTCTTTTTATAGAGAATTTTCGAAAATCTCTCTTTTTTAGAAAATTTTTGAAAATCTCCCTATTTATATAGAATTTTTGAAATTCTCTCTTTTTATAGAGAATTTTTGAAAATCTCTTTTTATTGAGAATTTTTGAAAATCTCTCTTTTTATAGAGAATTTTTGAAAATCTCTCTTTTTTTATTTCTCTTTTCATAGAGAATTTTCAAAAATCTCCCTTTTTATAGAGAATTTTCGAATATCTCTCTTTTTATAGAGAATTTTCGAATATATCTCTTTTTATAGAAAATTTTTGAAAATCTCTCTTTTTATAGAGAATTTTTGAAAATCTCTCTTTTTATAGAGAATTTTTGAAAATCTCTCTTTTTATAGAGGATTTTCGAATATTTCTCTTTTTATAGAGAATTTTCGAAAATTTCTCTTTTTATAGAGAATTTTTGAAAATCTCTCTTTCTAAGAGAATTTTCGAAAATTTCTCTTTTTATAGTGAATTTTCGAAAATCTCTCTTTTTATAGAGAATTTTTGAAAATCTCTCTTTTTATAGAAAATTTTTGAAAATCTCTCTTTTTATAGAGAATTTTTGAAAATCTCTCTTTTTATAGAGAATTTTTGAAAATCTCTCTTTTTATAGAGGATTTTCGAATATTTCTCTTTTTATAGAGAATTTTCGAAAATTTCTCTTTTTATAGAGAATTTTCGAAAATCTCTCTCTTTTTAGAGAATTTTCGAAAATCTCTCTTTTTATAGAAAATTTTTGAAAATCTCTCTATTTATAGAGAATTTTTGAAAATCTCTCTTTTTGTAGAGAATTTTGAAAATCCCTCTTTTAATAGAGAATTTTCGAAAATCTCTCTTTTTATAAAGAATTTTTGAAAATCTCTTTTTATAGAAAATTTTTGAAAATCTCTCTTTTTTTATTTTTTTTTTATTTCTCTTTTCATAAAGAATTTTCAAAAATCTCCCTTTTTATAGAGAATTTTCGAATATCTCTCTTTTTATAGAGAATTTTCGAATATTTCTCTTTTTATAAAGAATGTTTATAGCGAATTTTATATCTGTTTATAGAGAATTTTTGAAAATCTCTCTTTTTATAGCAAATTTTTTAAAATCTCTTTTTATAGAGATTTTTTGAAAATCTCTCTTTTTAAGAGAATTTTTGAAAATCTCTCTTTTTATAGAAAATTTACGAAAATCTCTTTTTATACAGAATTTTCGAAAATCTCTCTTTTTGTAGAGAATTTTCGAAAATCTCTTTTTTTATAGAAAATGGTCGAAAATCTCTCTTTTTATAGAAATTTTCGAAAATCTGTCTTTTTATAGGGAATTTTCGAAAATCTCTCTTTTTTAGAGATTTTTTAAAAATCTCACTTTTTATAGAGAATTTTCGAAAATTTCTCTTTTTATAGAGAATTTTCGAAAATCTCTCTTTTAATAGAAAATTTTTGAAAATCTCTCTATTTATAGAGAATTTTTGAAAATCTGTCTTTTTATAAAGAATTTTCGAAAATCTCTCTTTTTATGGAGAACTTTTAATTAAAAATCTCTCTTTTTATAGAGAATTTTTGAAAAATTTTTGTTTCTATAGAAAACTTTGGAACAATTTCTCTTTTTATAGAAAATGTTCGTAAATTTTTTATAAAAAGAGAATTAGTTCGAAAATTTTCTATTAAAAGATAATTTGTTCGAAAATTTTTTATAAAAAGAGAATTTCTTCGAAAATTTTGTATAAAAAGAGAATTTGTTCGTAAATTTTCTATAAAAAGAGAATTTGTTCGTACATTTTCTACAAAAACAGATTTTGTTCGAAAATTTTGTGTAAAAAGAGAATTTGTTCGTACATTTTCTATAAAAAGAAAATTTGTTCGTAAATTTTCTATAAAAACAGATTTTGTTCGAAAATTGTCTATAAAAAGAGAATTTGTTAGTACATTTTCTATAAAAAGAGATTTTGTTCGAAAATTTTCTATAAATAGAGTATTTGTTCGAAAATTTTCTATAAAAAGAGAATTTGTTCGAAATGTAATTTTTTCTTTTATAGAAAAAAAACTTGGAAACATTTTTGTTTTTGTAGAAAATTTTCGAACATTTTTTATTGTTATAGAAATTATTCGAAAAAAATTTTTTCTCATAAAAAATTTTCAAAAATGTTTTTTATTTTAGAGAAAATTTTCAAAATTATCTTTCTGATTAATTTCCTCCGTGTATTGTTTCTATATAAACAGTAATTTATTTATAGTTGTTGTTATTGCTTTATTGCTGTTAACTTGGCGTAACTGTGTCAAAATTGTTTACTTTTTTTTTCAAAACGAATTCATCAACTTGTAGATTTTTTTTAATTTTTTTCAGTTTTTTTTCTTTTCAGCAACCATATAGCGGTTAAATTTGTTATTTTAAGCGGTTTTAGTTGTTTATTTTTTTTTTTCTGCTATATATTTTTTTATTTAACCAGTATTGTACAAATATACAATTTTTATTTTGTTTAAACAATTTTATTTTATTTTTTTCTTTATATGATTTTTTGTTACTTAAATACTGTTTAAATTTTGTTTAAAGTCTTTAACAGAAATTTAGCGGTTTTTATAATAAAATTTGTTTCTGATAAATGGCTTTCTTAGGGAAGAGTAATTAACCTACTTTTGGTTAGTATTTTTTATAAAATAATATTTTTTTTTACATAAAAAATCTGAGAAACTGTGGGAATTTTAACAAAATTTTGTTAATTTTGTTACCATTTTTTTATTGATTGCTATTTTTGTCTAAATATTTATATGATTTTTTCTTTCATTCCCTTATCTTAAATACCTTTTTAAATTCTCATTTAAATGTACATATTATATTGATAAATTAGAAAAAATGATTTTGTATATCATTTGTTTGACATTCAACGTCAATCAATATTCATTTTTATTGGGTTTTTTTTTCTACTTGTCAGTTCATTGATCATTTAGAAAAAAATTTATATAAATAATAAAATTTTATTTTATTTAGCACTTTTTTGTTGCATTTATTTGTTGACCATTTGATTTTTGCCTTTTTTAGATTTATTTGATTTTTTTTATTCTTAAATCATTCCACATGACAATATTTAATTTAATGTCAATTTTATATTGTTTTCTATTAAACGATAACAAATAATTGTTGTATTTCATTTTTATCTATCTAAATATTTAATTAATTTATAAAAACATACATACTGTTTGGGGGGAACTTCATAATTTCAATAAAACATTTTTTTTAAATTGATACATACCTAAAAAGAGAAAAAAAGTTTAAATTATTTGAAACATTCAAAATAAGATTTCACAAAAAATGTAGCAAAAATTTTCGAAATTTTATGTTTTTATAAAAAATGTTAGAACTTTTCTCTTTTTATAGAATATTTTCGAACAAATTCTGTTTTTATAGAAAATGTTCGAACAAATTCTCTTTTTATAGAAAATTTTTGAACAAATTCTCTTTTTTTAAATGAAATTTTCGAACAAATTCTCTTTTTTTAAAAGAAATTTTCGAACAAATTCTATTTTAATAGAAAATTTTCAAACAAATTCTCTTTTTAAAGAAAACTTCCCAACACATTCTCTTTTCACAGAAAGATTTCGAACAAATTCTCTTTTTATAGAAAATTTTCGAACGAATTCTCTTTTTATAGAAAATTTTCGAACAAATTCTCTTTTTAAAGAAAATTTTCGAACAAATTCTCCCTTTATAGAAAATTTTCGAACAAATTCTCTTTTTATAGAAAATTTTCGAACAAAATCTCTTTTAAAAGAAAATTTTGGAACAAGTTCTCTTTTTAAAGAAAACTTCCCAACAAATTCTCTTTTTATAGAAAATTTTCGAACAAATTCTCTATTTATAGAAAATGTTCGAACAAATTCTATTTTTATAGAAAATTTTCGCACAAATTCTCTTTTTATAGAAAATTTTCGAACAAAATTCTCTTTTTATAGAAAATTTTCTAAAAAAATTTCCAACAAATTCTCTTTTTATAAAAAGTTTACGAACAAATTCTATTTTTATAAAAAATTTTCGAACAAATTATCTTTTTCTAGAAAATTTACGAACAAATTCTCTTTTTCTAGAAAATTTTCGAAAAAATTCTCTTTTTATAGAAAATTTTCGAACAAATTTTCTTTTAAAAGAAAATTTTCGAACAAATTCTCTTTTAAAAGAAAATTTTCGAACAAATTCTGTTTTAAAAGAAAATTTTCAAACAAATTCTCTTTTTATAGAAAATTTTCGAACAAATTCTATTTTTAAAGAAAATTTTCGAACAAATTCGCTTTTTATAGAAAATTTTCGAACAAATTCTCTTTTTATAGAAAATTTTTTAAAAAATTTTCCAACAAATTCTCTTTTTATAAAAAATTTTCGAACAAATTCTCTTTTTCTAGAAAATTTTCGAACAAATTCTCTTTTTATAGAAAATTTTCGAACAAATTCTCTTTTAAAATAAAATTTTCAAACAAATTCTCTTTTTATAAAAAGTTTTCGAACAAATTCTGTTTTTATAGAAAATTTTCGAACAAAATTCTCTTTTTATAGAAAATTTTTTAAAAAATTTTCCAACAAATTCTCTTTTTATAAAAAGTTTACGAACAAATTTTCTTTTTCTAGAAAATTTTCGAACAAGTTCTCTTTTTCTAGAAAATTTTCGAACAAATTCTCTTTTAATAGAAAATACTGGAACAAATTCTCTTTTTATAGAAAATTTTCGAACAAATTAAATTCTCTTTTTATAGAAAATTTTCACACAAATTCTCTTATTATAAGAAATTTTCGGACAAATTCTATTTTTATAGAAAATTTTCGAACAAATTCTTTTTATTGAAAATGTTTGAACAAATTCTTTTTTATAGAAAATTTCAGAACAAATTCTTCTTTATAAAAACTTTTCGAACAAATTCTTTTTTATAGAAAATTTTCGAAGAAGTTCTATTTTTATAGAAAATTCTCGAACAAATTCTTTTATAGAATATTTTCGAACAAATTCTCTTTTTACATAAAGTTTTCGAAATTTTCTCTTTTTATTAAAATATTTTATAAATTTTTAGAACTTTCTCTTTTTATAGAAAAATTTTCAAAACTTTTTCTTTTTAAAGAAAATTTTCGAAATGATCTCTTTTTTGATAGAAAATTTTAGATATTGTGTATTTTTTTTTTTTTTTGAAAATATCCGAAATTTTCTCCTTTTTTAAAGAAAATTTTTGGTTGCTCCTATTCACTTCTTAACTTCCGTTAAAAAAGTAAAAACTTGTAACTCCATCAACCATTCAAAAATATAATTAAATAAATTTGTATAAAAAATAGTCTGTCACATCTTTGGCCTCAAAAATTTAAAGGAAAAATACAATTTAAATTTTCCAACCCAAACACTTAAAACATATACATACATATGTACATACATTTATACTTATGTACACACATACAATGTCTTTTTCTCTTAACATATTACAAAATAATACTTTTTCAATTAAAATTTTAATTGAATCTTTAGTGTGACATGTCTGTTACACACAGTTGCTCCTCTTTTATGCAAATGCGCTTGCGATTTTGAATTTTTTGTTGCTTTTTCAATTATTTTACAACATTTTAAAATTTGGCAATAAAGCGAAACGCTTTTGAGGCATAAAAAGTAACAAATTCTTTTTTCGTAAGTGGGTGGATATGAATGAATGGATAATTTGCTTGTATTCAATATTTTTTTTATATTTCGAATTTTTGTAAATTGTTTCGGCTTTTTTTGGCAGTATGTTATTTTTGTAGTCTGTCGTACTGTTTGAACGAAAAAGCGTGCATGTTGTTCATTAATGTTATGTGCACACCTCGAAATGTTTTCGAACAAAACTGCAATCGTTTGGTAAACGTTTAGTAGGAGGGTTCGCCAAAAAAAAGGGTTTATGTTTAAAACGATTCTAATAGAATTTGTATAAAAGATTGATTGATCTTGGCAAGGACTTACGAATGAGCTTCGAAATATTTATATATCTTAAGGATGTAAACTCAAATCTGGGTTATACATATATTTAGTCTCCAAACCCAAGGATCCACCTAATTTAATGCATATTTTGGCACGCTGTGGTTTTAATACTGCTTTATTTGTAAAACTTTTTTAAAAACTACTTTTAAAAGAGAGTTACAAATACACTAACAAATGATTTGTAACATTAAATCTTAGTTCTTCATGCTGACCTAGAACTGAACTAGAACTGAACTAGAACTGAACTAGAACTGAACTAGAACTGAAATAGAACTGAACTAGAACTGAACTAGAACTGAACTAGAACTGAACTAGAACTGAACTAGAACTGAACTAGAACTGAACTAGAACTTAACTAGAACTGAACTAGAACTGAACTAGAACTGAACTAGAACTGAACTAGAACTGAACTAGAACTGAACTAGAACTAGAACTGAACTAGAACTGAACTAGAACTGAACTAGAACTGAACTAGAACTGAACTAGAACTGAACTAGAACTGAACTAGAACTGAACTAGAACTGAACTAGAACTGAACTAGAACTGAACTAGAACTGAACTAGAACTGAACTAGAACTGAACTAGAACTGAACTAGAACTGAACTAGAACTGAACTAGAACTGAACTAGAACTGAATTAGAACTGAACTAAAACTGAACTAGAACTGAACTAGAACTGAACTAGAACTGAACTAGAACTGAACTAGAACTGAACTAGAACTGAACTAGAACTGAACTAGAACTGAACTAGAACTGAACTAGAACTGAACTAGAACTGAACTAGAAACTGAACTAGAACTGAACTAGAACTGAACTAGAACTGAACTAGAACTGAACTAGAACTGAACTAGAACTGAACTAGAACTGAACTAGAACTGAACTAGACCTGAACTAGAACTGAACTAGAACTGAACTAGAACTGAACTAGAACTGAACTAGAACTGAACTAGAACTGAACTAGAACTGAACTAGAACTGAACTAGAACTGAACTAGAACTGAACTAGAACTGAACTAGAACTGAACTAGAACTGAACTAGAACTGAACTAGAACTGAACTAGAACTGAACTAGAACTGAACTACTGAACTAGAACTGAACTAGAACTGAACTAGAACTGAACTAGAACTGAACTAGAACTGAACTAGAACTGAACTAGAACTGAACTAGAACTGAACTAGAACTGAACTAGAACTGAACTAGAACTGAACTAGAACTGAACTAGAACTGAACTAGAACTGAACTAGAACTGAACTAGAACTGAACTAGAACTGAACTAGAACTGAACTAGAACTGAATTAGAACTGAACTAGAACTGAACTAGAACTGAACTAGAACTGAACTAGAACTGAACTAGAACTGAACTAGAACTAGAACTGAACTAGAACTGAACTAGAACTGAACTAGAACTGAACTAGAACTGAACTAGAACTGAACTAGAACTGAACTAGAACTAGAACTGAACTAGAACTGAACTAGAACTGAACTAGAACTGAACTAGAACTGAACTAGAACTGAACTAGAACTGAACTAGAACTGAACTAGAACTGAACTAGAACTGAACTAGAACTGAACTAGAACTGAACTAGAACTGAACTAGAACTGAACTAGAACTGAACTAGAACTGAACTAGAACTGAACTAGAACTGAACTAGAACTGAACTAGAACTGAATTAGAACTGAACTAAAACTGAACTAGAACTGAAAAACTGAACTAGAACTGAACTAGAACTGAACTAGAACTGAACTAGAACTGAACTAGAACTGAACTAGAACTGAACTAGAACTGAACTAGAACTGAACTAGAACTGAACTAGAACTGAACTAGAACTGAACTAGAACTGAACTAGAACTAGAACTGAACTAGAACTGAACTAGAACTGAACTAGAACTGAACTAGAACTGAACTAGAACTGAACTAGAACTGAACTAGAACTGAACTAGAACTGAACTAGAACTGAACTAGAACTAGAACTGAACTAGAACTGAACTAGAACTGAACTAGAACTGAACTAGAACTGAACTAGAACTGAACTAGAACTGAACTAGAACTAGAACTGAACTAGAACTGAACTGAACTAGAACTGAACTAGAACTGAACTAGAACTGAACTAGAACTGAACTAGAACTGAACTAGAACTGAACTAGAACTGAACTAGAACTGAACTAGAACTGAACTAGAACTGAACTAGAACTGAACTAGAACTGAACTAGAACTGAACTAGAACTGAACTAGAACTGAACTAGAACTGAACTAGAACTGAACTAGAACTGAACTAGAACTGAACTAGAACTGAACTAGAACTGAACTAGAACTGAACTAGAACTGAATTAGAACTGAACTAGAACTGAACTAGAACTGAACTAGAACTGAACTAGAACTGAACTAGAACTGAACTAGAACTGAACTAGAACTGAACTAGAACTGAACTAGAACTGAACTAGAACTGAACTAGAACTGAACTAGAACTGAACTAGAACTGAACTAGAACTAGAACTGAACTAGAACTGAACTAGAACTGAACTAGAACTGAACTAGAACTGAACTAGAACTGAACTAGAACTGAACTAGAACTGAACTAGAACTGAACTAGAACTAGAACTGAACTAGAACTGAACTAGAACTGAACTAGAACTGAACTAGAACTGAACTAGAACTGAACTAGAACAGAACTAGAACTGAACTGAACTAGCGAAACTATAATCGTTACTCTCCAAGTCTGCTAAATAATCTGTTTACAAGCCCATTGACTGGTCAATTCATTTCTGTCTACAAACTATTATTGAGAGTACTTTCAATTCGTCTTATACCTTCTTAAGATCTAACGATCCTCCACACTTAGTGGTTGGTAATCAGCCAGCGGTAATATACCAAAAATATGTACAAATAAATATTTCTTATTTGAAAACTATTGCCTAATAGTCTCATTTGCATTGTTATGGCTGCTGCTGTTCTGTTGTTGAACAGCAAAAAAAAATTAAACAAAACTGACATACATAATTGTTTAAAAGAAAATGTTAAAGAATATAAAATATTAACAGCCAACATTAAACATGTGTTATTAGCATTTGGCCAGAAAAATGAATAAAACAGCAGCAGTATAATAGCAATAACAAGAGAAACAAATCAAATAAAATTTAAACAAATGTTTTTGAAAATAAACTTAATACATTTTTTTAAACAATTGCTAATGAATATCAGCGAATGTTTGTATTCTCTTTGTTTATTTTACAAATATGCAAAATTGCAAAAATGGAATAAGACTAAAAAACAAATTTGAACAATATAAACATTAAAACATATGAGTATTGGATAAATAACAAAAAACATTTTGGACAATTGTTTAATTTGCAATTTAGCACAATACATACATATTTATTAAGCTTTAATATAAATAAAGATGTATTGCCGATATAAGCTAAAAACGATGTCTCCTACTAACAATTAGGGTTTTTTACGCGAAATCTTTTAAGAGAATGTATTTTATTAAAAAGCTATTTTGAAGCTTTATAGAAAAAGCTTTTATGAAGTTTTATAGAAAAAGCTTTTATGAAGTTTTAGAGAAAAAGCTTTATAGAAGAAACTTTTTTTAAGCTTTATAGTAAAAGCTTTTTTGAAGCTTTCTAGAAAAAGGTTTTTTTAAGTTTTATAGAAAAAGCTTTTTTGAAGCTTTGTAGGAAAAGCTTAGTTGAAGCAAATTGAAAAAGCTTTTTTAACATTATAGTAAAAGCGTTTTTGAAGCTTTATAAAAAAAGCTTTTTCGAAGCTTTTTTGAAGCTTTATAGAAAAAGCTTTTTTGAAGCTTTATAGAAATAGTTTTTTTTAAATTTTATAGAAATAGTTTTTTTTAGCTTTTTTGAACCTTTTTTACTTTTTATAGAAAAAACTTTTTTGAAGCATTATAGAAAAAGCTTTTTTGAAGCTTTATAGAAAAAGCTTTTCAATTGCATTCAGAAAAAGCGTTTTTTAAAATGTTTCATAAAAAGTTTTGGAAGCTTTTCATAAAAAAGCTCTTTTAAAGCTTTTTAAAACAAGCTGTTTAGAAGCTCTTCTTAAAAAGCAATAAAAAGCCTTTAATACAATTTTTTTATAGCTTTTAATAGAAGACATTTCGAAACTTTTAATAAAAAGCTTTTTGGAAACTTTTCATATAAAGATTTGTTGAAGCTTTTAATAAAAAGCTTTTTTGAAGTTTTTAGTAAAAACTTTTTTCGAGATGTTTGTTACCAAACTTTTTGAAGTTTATCGTAATAAGCTGTGGTTAAACTTTCCATAACAAAACATAATATAAATTTTGAAGCTTTTTTGAAAGGTTATGTTAAAAAGTTTAATGAAGTTTTCTTTTCACAAATAATGAGCTTTTTCTGAAAGAAAGCTTTTCTTCTATAAGCAAGCTTTTACTGCAAGCAAATAAGACATTTTACAAAAATTTCTTCCATAACTTGAAAAGTTTTTTCCAAAGAAAAAAGCTTTATTTACATAAACTTTGATAAATAGCTTTACTTATATTTTAACCATTTAATAATAACAAAGAAACTTGTCAAATCTCTTTTGGGCATCACGGTGGGCGTTAAATGTCGCCATTATGCACGATTAAGACATTTTCTTAACACCTGAGTATTTTTTAAGGAAAAAAAAAAGAACCTTGTTGTCTAAGAACTTTTTTTCTCATTTATCAATAACATACAAATAATTTACATTAAAGGTGCTTAAACGTAAACAACTGTAGTTTTTTCTGTTCATAATTTTCTACGCCAATTAAATTTATAGATATACGTCAAAATGTTAATTTATGTTTAATATTTTTTTATTAGCTTAAGACAACATTCTTGTTAGAAAACAACAACAATTAACCAGCTATTTGATAATTCTATAATTAAGAACAAGATATGAATTTATGAAAATTAATTAATAAAAAATTTCAATTAAATTGATATTAAAGACTGTAAACATGATTAATAGGAAAAAATACATATAAACAATACTAACAGCCTATAATGAAACAAGGTTGGTGGAAAAAATCGTAAATAATATTAAAAAAGACATTAATTGTTTTGAGTTGAAAATGTGAAATAAATTTTATTAGAAATAACAAAGTTTAAGGTTGAAAATAATAAGCGAAAGCTTTTAACAAGCTACAATTTTACCTACTTGTACTCTTTACAGTAAAGCTATTAGAATATAGACTAGACTATGGACTAGACTATAGACTAGACTATAGACTAGACTATGGACTAGACTATAGACTAGACTATAGACTAGATTATAGACTAGACTATAGACTAGACTATAGACTAGACTATAGACTAGACTATAGACTAGACTATAGACTAGACTATAGACTAGACTATAGACTAGACTATAGACTAGACTATAGACTAGACTATAGACTAGACTATAGACTAGGCTATAGACTAGACTATAGACTAGACTATAGACTAGACTATAGACTAGACTATAGACTAGACTATAG
Organism: Lucilia sericata; assembly: GCF_015586225.1. Classification (NCBI taxonomy): domain Eukaryota; kingdom Metazoa; phylum Arthropoda; class Insecta; order Diptera; family Calliphoridae; genus Lucilia; species Lucilia sericata. Next base: position 38,984 of record NW_023995261.1, read on the forward strand.
ACTAGACTATAGACTAGACTATAGACTAGACTATAGACTAGACTATAGACTAGACTATAGACTAGACTATAGACTAGACTATAGACTAGACTATAGACTAGACTATAGACTAGACTATAGACTAGACTATAGACTAGACTATAGACTAGACTATAGACTAGACTATAGACTAGACTATAGACTAGACTATAGACTAGACTATAGACTAGACTATAGACTAGACTATAGACTAGACTATAGACTAGACTATAGACTAGACTATAGACTAGACTATAGACTAGACTATAACTAGACTATAGACTAGACTATAGACTAGACTATAGACTAGACTATAGACTAGACTATAGACTAGACTATAGACTAGACTATAGACTAGACTATAGACTAGACTATAGACTAGACTATAGACTAGACTATAGACTAGACTATACACTACACTATAGACTAGACTATACACTAGACTATAGACTAGACTATACACTACACTATAGACTAGACTATAGACTAGACTATACACTACACTATAGACTAGACTATAGACTAGACTATAGACTAGACTATACACTAGACTATAGACTAGACTATAGACTAGACTATAGACTAGACTATAGACTAGACTATAGACTAGACTATAGACTAGACTATAGACTAGACTATAGACTAGACTATAGACTAGACTATAGACTAGACTATAGACTAGACTATAGACTAGACTATAGACTAGACTATAGACTAGACTATAGACTAGACTATAGACTAGACTATAGACTAGACTATAGACTAGACTATATACTAGACTATAGACTAGACTATAGACTAGACTATAGACTAGACTATAGACTAGACTATAGACTAGACTATAGACTAGACTATAGACTAGACTATAGACTAGACTATAGACTAGACTATAGACTAGACTATAGACTAGACTATAGACTAGACTATAGACTAGACTATAGACTAGACTATAGACTAGACTATAGACTAAACAGACTATAGACTAGAGTATAGACTAGACTATAGACTAAACTAGACTAGACTATAGACTAGAGTATGGACTAGACTATAGACTAGAGTATAGACTAGACTATAGACTAGAGTATAGACTAGACTATAGACTAGAGTATAGACTAGACTATAGACAATAGATTAGACAAAGGCTACTGACTGGTCTATATGTTTAATTATACTGTTAAGTGTAAACAGTCAGAGTAGTTTCAGCTTTAGAAACCTTTTAGTGGAGAAAGCTTTTAATAGATTTCAATTAGAAGAAGTGTTCAATATTTAAATGAATGAGCGATATGAAGCTCTCAATAAAAGCTTGTGTAGATAACAAAGTTGAAAATCATTCTGGTGTTTATTTAATGAAAGCTTTCAACCTAAAAGCTAGAGTTTTTAAATTAGGAAAGTTGAGTTCAGCTTTTAATAGATTCTGATTAGATGATGCATTCAATATATAAAGCAAATGCATATTGTAAAGCTATCGTTAAAAGCTTTTGTAGATATTCAAGTTAAAGGTTGAAAATAATTGAGAATTTTAGTACTTAAAAGATTATATGTAAAGAAAGCTTTCAATAAAAGCTTGATTCATTAAAGTAGTTTATACTAGATTTATTTACGAATTACCGCTGTTTACCAATATGACTTTAAGTATCAAACTTTTAGCAATTAGTTTCACATATTTATTTACTTTAAAAAAAAATCTAATAAGTTATAAACCAAGAATATTATTTAATAATTTATTCTGTTAATATCACACTTACGTGCTACAATGCCATAAAACTTGATCACAGCTGACACAAACAAGATATAATTGACAAAAAAAATATGCAAAAAATAAACAGCATAACATTTGCAAATCATTTTACATATAATTAAGCAAAAATCTCTAAAACGTGCTTAAAGTGCAACCATGTTAATAAGTGAGTTTTTTGGCAGACTTTTTTGAGGTGTTTTGCAAATTTTTTTGTTTGTTTTTAAATAATTTAGCCTTGGTTTTGTGTAAATAATTGTAAACCACACACAAATGTAACAGCTAATAAATGCAAATTAAGCAAGAAAAAAAGCCTACACTTAAAATACTGGAGCACCCACTAGTTTGGTACGTGAAAAACAACAGAGGTAGAGCCACAAAAATGCTAAATATTTTGCACTTTTTTTCTAAAGTTTTTATTTCAAAGTTGTGTGCATAAACAATTAAATAATATAAATAAGCTTTTAAAAGTTTACTTGATAAAGTAACAAAACTTAAGATTTGTTTTTATCACGTAGTAGGTATTGTAACTAATTATATTTTATCTTAAATATGATAAAAAATCTTACACACAGAGAAAAAGCTTTAGTAGTATAGTAAAGAAAACTAAGTTATAAACCAAGCTAAGGAAGAAGCTTAAAGCTCTACCTAACATTAACTTAGGGACAATATGCACATTACACACAGAGAATTAATTATTCGAATTTGTTTAAATTTCGTAAGCTTTTTTAAACTTAACAATTTCTCTACCTTTGCTTTAAAGCACTCAAAATCATTTAACTTTATTATTTCATTTGATTAAAAGCATTCAGCTTTTGTGTATAAAATTGTTTTTTTCATATTCATTAAATTATTGTTATAAAAATAAATGATGTAATAAATTATTATCAATTAAAGCCCCCATTCTCTTGGTTGTCTCATGTACTCTTTCTTAAATCTCAAGTATACTTTATGCAAAATGTTAATAACACAAATAAAAAAAGTATCTAAATACAAATCATTTATTCTCTCTTTAAAGAAATAATTTTTTTTTTTTGCCCTAACAATACAAGTACACAATCAGATGTTTCTCAACACTTGTAATAATCTATATATAGAATTTATACAAGAAAGTACCTTATAGTATAGATTAGTATGTATTCTGTTGCAGTCATTTGTGTCCCTGCATTTAGGTTGTGCGATTTGTTACGGTAGCAGTTGATTAAAAGAGTGATTTCTTTTAACACTTTTATGCATAAGCTTTTAATTTTCTAAGATTTCACAAAGATTTTGATAAACTTCACTGATGTTTTTGCAAAAAGAATTTTTAAGCTTTTTGAAAAATAGCTTTTAAGCTTTTTGTAAAAAGAGCTTGCAAGCTTTTTGAAAAAAGGAGCTTTTAAGCTTATTATGACAAATGAGCTTTTAAGCTTTTTATGAAAAATGAGTTTTTAAGCTTTTTATGAAAAATGAGCTTTTAAGCTTTTTATAAAAATGAGCTTATAAGACTTTAATAAGAAAGAGCTTCAAAAGCTCTTTTTTGTAAAAACTTTTTATAAAAAATTAGCTTTTAAGCTTTTTATAGAAATAAGACTTTAGCTTTTTACAAAAATGAGCATTTTATAAAAGAGCTTTTAAGCGTTTCACAAAAGGAGCTTTAAAGCTTTTTATAATAATTAGCTTTTGAGCTTTTTATAAAAAATAGTTTTTAAGTCTTTTATAAAAAAAGGTTTTTAAGCGTTTTAGAAAAATGAGCTTTAAAGCTTTTTGCCAGAAAGAGTTTTTAAGCTTTTTTATAAAAAAGGCTTTTCAAGTTTTTTTTTATAAAAATGCGCTTTTAAGCTTCTAACAAAAAGAGCTTTTAAGTTTTTTTTTTAAATTATATTTAAAGCTTTTTATAAAAACAGTTTAAAAGCTTTTTACAAATAGAGCTTTTAAGACTTTTAGAACCATCGTTTTTTAAATTTTAAAAGCTTTTTAAGCTTTTTATAAAAATGAGACTTTAAGCTTTTTACAAAAAATGAGCATTTTATAAAAAAGAGCTTTTAAGCGTTTCACATAAAGAGCTTTAAAGCTTTTTCTTAAATTAGCTTTTAAGCTTTTTTTAAAATTAGCTTTTAAGTTTTTTTTAATTAGCTTTTAAGCTTTTAAACTTTTTATAAAAATTAGATTATAAGCTTTTTACAAATAGAGCCTTTAAGCCTTTTAAAACCATTGAAAATTTTCTATAAAAAGTTGAAAGAGTTTTAAGAGCTTTTAAGCTATTAAAAAGAGTTTTTAGATTTTGGGTTTTATGCTTTTTACAAAAAATAACTTTATTTTTTTTAGAAAAGTTTATGCCTAAGCTTTTTAGCGAAGGTAGCATTTAAGCATTTTTGTAAAAACAACTTTTAAGCTTTTTCTCTTCAAAACAGAAATTACACTTTGTTATTATAAGAGCTTTAGGCATTTTTAAAGTAAGTGCTTTTAAGCTGTTATCTAGAAATTGCTTTAACGCTTTGTAAATTATTTGCTGTTTTGGAAAAAAGCAAAGCTTTTTTTGTAGAATAAGAGCTTTTGGATTTTATATACAAATATGAAGATTATAAATTATTTTCAAAGGGGACTTTTCAACGTTTTTACACTTTATGTAAATAAAGCTTTTTTTGTAAAAGAATACATTAAATCTGAAAGCTGTTAACCAAAAGAAGATTAAAATCTAAAAGCTCTTTTAAAGTATAATTTAAATCTAAAAGTTGTACAAGAAAATCCTAAAATTTTTTATAAAAAGCTTACTTAAAAGCTTTTTTAAACTACAACAGTTTTTTATAGAAAAGTTTAGATTTAAAATATTCTTTAAAGGAGCTTTTAGATTTTAATCTTCTTTTGGTTAAAAACAATTACTTTTAAGCTTTTTATTGAATAGAGTTTTTAAAGCTTTTTGTAATAACTTTAACCTTTAAGCTCTTTTTAAATGGTTTTCCTACGTAGAGCTTTAATATTTCTTTTCCTAAGAGCAGGTTAAGCTTTTATTGAAATTATATTTTTTAACTTTTTAAAGCTGTTTAAGGTAAAAAGCTTTAAGAAGAGCTTTTCATAAAAAAGTTTTTGGATTTTTCTTGTACAACTTTTAGATTTAAAGTATTCTTTAAAAGAGCTTTTAGATTTTAATCTTCTTATGGCTAAAAACAATTAATTTTAAGCTTTTTATTAAAGAGAGTTTTTAAAGCTTTTTTTTAATTACTTTAACCTTTAAGCTCTTTTTAAATGGTTTTCCTAAGTAGAGCTTTAATATATTTTTCTTAAGAGCTGGTTAAGCTTTTATTGAAAATTAAAAAAGAGCTTTTAGGGAGAAATGTTTTCTAGGGAAAAGGAGCGTTTTTTGGGAAAAGGAGCTTTTACTTACGCTTTTTTGAAATAGTGCTTTTAAGCTTTTTTCCAAAAACGTTTTTATATTTTTTTAGTAGAGCTTTACTATTTTTTTTCTTAAGAGCTTTTATTCAAAATTAAAAAAGAGCTTTTAGGGAGAAAAGCTTTCTAGGAAAAAGAGCTCTTTTTAAGCTTTTTTGAAAAATTGCGTTTTAGCTTTATATTTTTTTAAAAGATCTTTTAAGCTTTAAAACAAGAACTTTGAAGCTTTTTTTTTTGAAAAAGAGCTTTTAAGATTTTTAAAAAATCATCAAATTTCATTTAGAATCAATTTCGGTCCCATAGTGCAATGCGAAATGAGTATCTGGGTTCAAGATTTGTATATCAACATAACTCCTAATGACCCTTTTCTAGGGAAGGAATAGATTCCCTTAAAATTCTGTTCAAAACCTTATGAGTAAACTTATACTCTCCGTGCATAGAGACCAACAACTACTGCAACAAGGTCTGAGTAGTTTTTTTTAATTTCGTATTTTTTATTTTGGTCACATTATCCACATGAGGATTCTGTTTAAAGAAATCAAAATACAAAAATAACAGAAAATCAAGAAGATTCTGGTTTTCTTATTATTTTTTATACACTTTTATTTTATTTATATTTATTTTCATATTTTTTTTAATGCGTTGTATGTTAATTTTTCTCTTTATTTATTTTGCTTGATTTTTTTTAGGGTTTTGAACAGAACAACTAACAGAGGGACGGACAAATTTACCAAGAATACTTGGGAAGCATCATAATTTATTTATACACAACGAAATATAGAGAATTCCTATTGCCCGTTTATGAAATCAGAGGGAAGTTGGTAAAAATAAGCTGCGTGTGCGGTAAATGTCTTATGATCATGTAGAAAATATGAAATATGAGTATAATGATATGAGCATATACTTCTATATAAGAAAGTTTAGTTGTGCTGTGATTTTTATTAGGTCCTTGAGGGAAAAATTTTTTCATAAAATAAAATTTATGGCGATTTTTTTAAAAGTTGACAAACAAATTTTATATAAATTTATATTTTGTCTAATAATTTATAGTTAAATTTTATTACAAAAATAATTTTGTAAAAATCTTATCCTTAAGTATTCATATATCTTAAACTATAACCTGTTCTTAAGAATAAATTTTGGTTCTTTTTTCTCTATTTGTGGTTATAGTAGTACAGCTTAGAAAACAACAACCACAAAAAAAAAAAAAATGTTGTATTGAATTTTAATGATTGTATATTCTTGATAACCTTTATAGATCAAAGTTGCTTTCTGAAAAAAACCTAACAACAAACTACAGAAAAACACCATGCATAAACCAAACTACACACTATGGTGTAATAGTTATTTGGTAAAAGAAAAAATCTGGCCAAAATACCACAAATAACAATATAACACTATAACCCAAAATACGTTATGAAGCAAAAAAAAAAATAAACTTCATAAACAAATAGTTGCAAAAAAAATTGCATTGTTTTCAGTTTTTACCAAAATATTTTTTTTTCATTTGGGTAGACAACCAGTCTATCTAAGTTTGGCTAAGACATTTATTTGTCTATGATATTTTTTTTTTGGTTTCTGTATAATTTCTGGCAGTTCATTGTGTAAATATGATTATAAGAAAAAAAAAATTGGAAAAACTATTTCCACTATGTGGTAACTTTTATAACAAACAAGTTGAGAAAATTTGTTAGGTTCAAAACGACTGCAAAAGAACTATAATTTATCAGTACAGTTGTAGTACAGTTCTAGTGGAGTTCTAGTTGAATTCTAGTTCAGTTCTAGTTCAGTTCTAGTTCGGTTCTAGTTCAGTTCTAGTTCAGTTCTAGTTCAGTTCTAGTTCAGTTCTAGTTCAGTTCTAGTTCAGTTTTAGTTCAGTTCTAGTTCAGTTTTAGTTCAGTTCTTATTCAGTTGTAGTTCAGTTCTCATTCAGTTCCAGTTTATTTCTAGTTCAGTTCTAGTTCAGTTCTAGTTCAGTTCTAGTTCAGTTCTCATTCAGTTCCAGTTTATTTCTAGTTCAGTACTAGTTCAGTTCTAGTTCAGTTCTAGTTCAGTTCTAGTTCAGTTCTAGTTCAGTTCTAGTTCAGTTCTAGTTCAGTAGTTCTAGTTCAGTTCTAGTTCAGTTCTAGTTCAGTTCTAGTTCAGTTCTAGTTCAGTTCTAGTTCAGTTCTAGTTCAGTTCTAGTTCAGTTCTAGTTCAGTTCTAGTTCAGTTCTAGTTCAGTTCTAGTTCAGTTCTAGTTCAGTTCTAGTTCAGTTCTAGTTCAGTTCTAGTTCAGTTTCTAGTTCAGTTCTAGTTCAGTTCTAGTTCAGTTCTAGTTCAGTTCTAGTTCAGTTCTAGTTCAGTTCTAGTTCAGTTCTAGTTCAGTTCTAGTTCAGTTCTAGTTCAGTTCTAGTTCAGTTCTAGTTCAGTTCTAGTTCAGTTCTAGTTCAGTTCTAGTTCAGTTCTAGTTCAGTTCTAGTTCAGTTCTAGTTCAGTTCTAGTTCAGTTCTAGTTCAGTTCTAGTTCAGTTCTAGTTCAGTTCTAGTTCAGTTCTAGTTCAGTTCTAGTTCAGTTCTAGTTCAGTTCTAGTTCAGTTCTAGTTCAGTTCTAGTTCAGTTCTAGTTCAGTTCTAGTTCTAGTTCAGTTCTAGTTCAGTTCTAGTTCAGTTCTAGTTCAGTTCTAGTTCAGTTCCAGTTCACTTCTAGTTCAATTCTAGTTCAGTTCTAGTTCAGTTCTAGTTCAGTTCTAGTTCAGTTCTAGTTCAGTTCTAGTTCAGTTCTAGTTCAGTTCTCATTCAGTTTTAGTTCAGTTTTAGTTCAGTTCTATTCAGTTCTAGTTCAGTTCTCATTCAGTTCTAGTTTATTTCTAGTTCAGTTCTAGTTTAGTTAGTTCAGTTCTAGTTCAGTTCTAGTTCAGTTCTAGTTCAGTTCTATTTCAGTTCTAGTTCAGTTCCAGTTCGGTTCTAGTTCAGTTCTAGTTCAGTTCTAGTTCAGTTCTAGTTCAGTTCTAGTTCAGTTCTAGTTCAGTTCTAGTTCAGTTCTAGTTCAGTTCTAGTTCAGTTCTAGTTCAGTTCTAGTTCAGTTCTAGTTCTAGTTCAGTTCTAGTTCAGTTCTAGTTCAGTTCTAGTTCAGTTCTAGTTCAGTTCTAGTTCAGTTCTAGTTCAGTCTAGTTCAGTTCTAGTTCAGTTCTAGTTCAGTTCGTTCTAGTTCAGTTCTAGTTCAGTTCTAGTTCAGTTCTAGTTCAGTTCTAGTTCAGTTCTAGTTCAGTTCTAGTTCAGTTCTAGTTCAGTTCTAGTTCAGTTCTAGTTCAGTTCTAGTTCAGTTCTAGTTCAGTTCTAGTTCAGTTCTAGTTCAGTTCTAGTTCAGTTCTAGTTCAGTTCTAGTTCAGTTCTAGTTCAGTTCTAGTTCAGTTCTAGTTCAGTTCTAGTTCAGTTCTAGTTCAGTTCTAGTTCAGTCCTAGTTCAGTTCTAGTTCAGTTCTAGTTCAGTTCTAGTTCAGTTCTAATCCAGTTCTAGTTCAGTTCTAGTTCAGTTCTAGTTCAGTTCTAGTTCAGTTCTAGTTCAGTTCTAGTTCTGTTCTAGTTCAGTTCTAGTTCAGTTCTAGTTCAGTTCTAGTTCAGTTCTAGTTCAGTTCTAGTTCAGTTCTAGTTCAGTTCTAGTTCTGTTCTAGTTCTGTTCTAGTTCTGTTCTAGTTCTGTTCTAGTTCAGTTCTAGTTCAGTTCTAGTTCTAGTTCTAGTTCAGTTCTAGTTCAGTTCTAGTTCAGTTCTAGTTCATTTCTAGTTCAGTTCTAGTTCAGTTCTACTTCAGTTCTAGTTCAGTTCTAGTTCAGTTCTCTTTCAGTTCTAGTTCAGTTTTAGTTCAGTTCTACTTCAGTTCTAGTTCAGTTCTAGTTCAGTTCTACTTCAGTTCTAGTTCAGTTCTACTTCAGTTCTAGTTCAGTTCTAGTTCAGTTCTAGTTCAGTTCTAGTTCAGTTCTAGTTCAGTTCTAGTTCAGTTCTACTTCAGTCCTAGTTCAGTTCTACTTCAGTTCTAGTTCAGTTCTAGTTCAGTTCTAGTTCAGTTCTAGTTCAGTTCTACTTCAGTTCTAGTTCAGTTCTACTTCAGTTCTAGTTCAGTTCTCTTTCAGTTCTAGTTCAGTTTTTAGTTCAGTTCTACTTCAGTCTAGTTCTAGTTCAGTTCTAGTTCAGTTCTAGTTCAGTTCTAGTTCAGTTCTAGTCAGTCTAGTCAGTTCTAGTTTCAGTTCTAGTTCAGTTCTAGTTCAGTTCTAGTTCAGTTCTAGTTCAGGTTCTAGTTCAGTTCTAGTTCAGTTCTAGTTCAGTTCTAGTTCAGTTCTAGTTCAGTTCTAGTTCAGTTTCTAAGTTCAGTTTCTGTTAGGTCTAGTTCAGTTCTAGTTCAGTTCTAGTTCAGTTCTAGTTCAGGTCTAGTCAGTTCTAGTTCAGTTCTAGTTCAGTTCTAGTTCAGTTCTAGTTCAGTTCTAGTTCAGTTCTAGTTCAGTTCTAGTTCAGTTCTAGTTCAGTTCTATTCGTTCTAGTGCAGTTCTAGTTCAGTCTAGTTCATGTTCTAGTTCAGTTCTAGTTCAGTTCTAGTTCAGTTCTAGTTCAGTCTAGTTCAGTTCTAGTTCAGTTCTAGTTCAGTTCTAGTTCAGTTCTAGTTCAGTTCTAGTTCAGTTCTAGTTCAGTTCTAGTTCAGTTCTAGTCAGTTTCTAGTTCAGTTCTAGTTCGTTCTAGTTCAGTTCTAGTCAGTTCTAGTTCAGTTCTAGTTCAGTTCTAGTTCAGTTCTAGTTCAGTTCTAGTTCAGTTCTATTTCAGTTCTAGTTCAGTTCTAGTTCAGTTCTAGTTCAGTTCTAGTTCAGTTCTAGTTCAGTTCTAGTTCAGTTCTAGTTCAGTTCTAGTTCAGTTCTAGTTCAGTTCTAGTTCAGTTCTAGTTCAGTTCTAGTTCAGTTCTAGTTCAGTTCTAGTTCAGTTCTTGTTCAGTTCTAGTTCAGTTCTAGTTCAGTTCTAGTTCAGTTCTAGTTCAGTTCTAGTTCAGTTCTAGTTCAGTTCTAGTTCAGTTCTAGTTCAGTTCTAGTTCAGTTCTAGTTCAGTTCTAGTTCAGTTCTAGTTCAGTTCTAGTTCAGTTCTAGTTCAGTTCTAGTTCAGTTCTAGTTCAGTTCTAGTTCAGTTCTAGTTCAGTTCTAGTTCAGTTCTAGTTCAGTTCTAGTTCAGTTCTAGTTCAGTTCTAGTTCAGTTCTAGTTCAGTTCTAGTTGAATTCTAGTTGAATTCTAGCTTAGTTCTAGTTCAGTTCTAGTTCAGTTCTATTTCAGTTCTAGTTCATTCTAGTTCAGTTCTAGTTCAGTTCTAGTTCAGTTCTAGTTCAGTTCTAGTTCAGTTCTAGTTCAGTTTCTAGTTCAGTTCTAGTTCAGTTCTAGTTCAGTTCTAGTTCAGTTCTAGTTCAGTTCTAGTTCAGTTCTAGTTCAGTTCTAGTTCAGTTCTAGTTCAGTTCTAGTTCAGTTCTAGTTCAGTTCTAGTTCAGTTCTAGTTCAGTTCTAGTTCAGTTCTAGTTCAGTTCTAGTTCAGTTCTAGTTCAGTTCTAGTTCAGTTCTAGTTCAGTTCTAGTTCAGTTCTAGTTCAGTTCTAGTTCAGTTCTAGTTCAGTTCTAGTTCAGTTCTAGTTCAGTTCTAGTTCAGTTCTAGTTCAGTTCTAGTTCAGTTCTAGTTCAGTTCTAGTTCAGTTCTAGTTCAGTTCTCAGTTCTAGTTCAGTTCAGTTCTAGTTCAGTTCTAGTTCAGTTCTAGTTCAGTTCTAGTTCAGTTCTAGTTCAGTTCTAGTTCAGTTCTAGTTCAGTTCTAGTTCAGTTCTAGTTGAGTTCTAGTTCAGTTCTAGTTCAGTTCTAGTTCAGTTCTAGTTCAGTTCTAGTTCAGTTCTAGTTCAGTTCTAGTTCAGTTCTAGTTCAGTTCTAGTTCAGTTCTAGTTCAGTTTTAGTTCAGTTCTAGCTGTGTATGACAGTATATATAGAATACTTTGAATTCACACTGTAGTCAATAGAAACTCCACTACCTTCTGTAGGGTACATTCAAAACCAAAACTGCAATAAGGCAACTTTTAAAAAAATTATAAACAAAATCAAAAATTTCAGAAAAAAAAAACAAACTTTAGTGGTAACTAAGAAAATGTTGATTTGTTCATATTGTCAATTGTTATTTACTCATATAATAATAATTTTATTTTTTGTTTTTTCAACATTCAGCATTTGTCTGTAAACATTTTGGATGTTTTCTTTAATTTTTTTGTAGTTTTTTCTTAAGTTTCCTATAGCAAGAGTGTTATGGAAGTTCATGACTTGCCAGCCAGCTGAGGCTGAACCAAAAATCAACCACCTATATTTTTTTTCCTTTCATTCGGTTTAAATATTAGTTTTTTTTATCAATATTTTTTTCTTTGTCTGTTTTTGGGTTTAGTTAAACAAAAAAATGTTGCATATCAAAAGGTTTGATTTTTTTCTTGGTTTATATTTTTGGTATTTTATTTGTTATTGCTTTTTCTGGTAGTTAATGGTAAACTGCATTGCATTATTTGGTAAATATTATTAAGCTAAGCAAAAAAAAAAAACAAACAAATCTTTGTTAATACTAGTATTATGTAACACTATGAAGGTCAATTTATGGTGGCTGGGTTTGATTGGTAAATATTTGTTTATTAAGCAAAATATTGATGAAAATTTAATTTATGGAAATAGATAAGTTTGGAGAACATTATTTGTTTGGTGGTTTCGTAGAACGAATTTAAAATAAAAATGTTATATTAAGGTTAAAAATTAAAGAACCAGAGAGAAAAAAAACGGTTAGATAATGTAGTTTAGTTCTAGTTCAGTTCTAGTTCAGTTCTAGTTCAGTTCTATTTCAGTTCTCGTTCAGTTCTAGTTCAGTTCTATTTCAGTTCTATTTCAGTTCTAGTTCAGTTCTTGTTCAGTTCTAGTTCAGTTCTAGTTCAGTTCTAGTTCAGTGCTAGTTCAGTTCTAGTTCAGTTCTAGTTCAGTTCTAGTTCAGTTCTAGTTCAGTTCTAATTCAGTTCTAGTTCAGTTCTAGTTCAGTTCTAGTTCAGTAAGTTCAGTTCTAGTTCAGTTCTAGTTCAGTTCTAGTTCAGTTCTAGTTCAGTTCTAGTTCAGTTCTAGTTCAGTTCTAGTTCAGTTCTAGTTCAGTTCTAGTTCAGTTCTAGTTCAGTTCTAGTTCAGTTCTAGTTCAGTTCTAGTTCAGTTCTAGTTCAGTTCTAGTTCAGTTCTAGTTCAGTTCTAGTTCAGTTCTAGTTCAGTTCTAGTTCAGTTCTAGTTCAGTTCTAGTTCAGTTCTAGTTCAGTTCTAGTTCAGTTCTAGTTCTAGTTCAGTTCTAGTTCAGTTCTAGTTCAGTTCTAGTTCAGTTCTAGTTCAGTTCTAGTTCAGTTCTAGTTCAGTTCTAGTTCAGTTCTAGTTCAGTTCTAGTTCAGTTCTAGTTCAGTTCTAGTTCAGTTCTAGTTCAGTTCTAGTTCAGTTCTAGTTTAGTTGTAGTTCAGTTGTAGTTCAGTTCTAGTTCAGTTCTAGTTCAGTTCTAGTTCAGTTCTAGTTCAGTTCTAGTTCAGTTCTAGTTCAGTTCTAGTTCAGTTCTAGTTCAGTTCTAGTTCAGTTCTAGTTCAGTTCTAGTTCAGTTCTAGTTCAGTTCTAGTTCAGTTCTAGTTCAGTTCTAGTTCAGTTCTAGTTCAGTTCTAGTTCAGTTCTAGTTCAGTTCTAGTTCAGTTCTAGTTCAGTTCTAGTTCAGTTCTAGTTCAGTTCTAGTTCAGTTCTAGTTCAGTTCTAGTTCAGTTCTAGTTCAGTTCTAGTTCAGTTCTAGTTCAGTTCTAGTTCAGTTCTAGTTCAGTTCTAGTTCAGTTCTAGTTCAGTTCAGTTCAGTTCTAGTTCAGTTCTAGTTCAGTTCTAGTTCAGTTCTAGTTCAGTTCTAGTTCAGTTCTAGTTCAGTTCTAGTTCAGTTCTAGTTCAGTTCTAGTTCAGTTCTAGTTCAGTTCTAGTTCAGTTCTAGTTCAGTTCTAGTTCAGTTCTAGTTCAGTTCTAGTTCAGTTCTAGTTCAGTTCTAGTTCAGTTCTAGTTCAGTTCTAGTTCAGTTCTAGTTCAGTTCTAGTTCAGTTCTAGTTCAGTTCTAGTTCAGTTCTAGTTCAGTTCTAGTTCAGTTCTAGTTCAGTTCTAGTTCAGTTCTAGTTCAGTTCTAGTTCAGTTCTAGTTCAGTTCTAGTTCGTTCTAGTTCAGTTCTTCTAGTTCAGTTCTAGTTTAGTTGTAGTTCAGTTGTAGTTCAGTTCTAGTTCAGTTCTAGTTCAGTTCTAGTTCAGTTCTAGTTCAGTTCTAGTTCAGTTCTAGTTCAGTTCTAGTTCAGTTCTAGTTCAGTTCTAGTTCAGTTCTAGTTCAGTTCTAGTTCAGTTCTAGTTCAGTTCTAGTTCAGTTCTAGTTCAGTTCTAGTTCAGTTCTAGTTCAGTTTTAGTTCAGTTCTAGTTCAGTTCTAGTTCAGTTCTAGTTCAGTTCTAGTTCAGTTCTAGTTCAGTTCTAGTTCTAGTTCAGTTCTAGTTCAGTTCTAGTTCATTCTAGTTCAGTCTAGTTCAGTTCTAGTTCAGTTCTAGTTCAGTTCTAGTTCAGTTCTAGTTCAGTTCTAGTTCAGTTCTAGTTCAGTTCTAGTTCAGTTCTAGTTCAGTTCTAGTTCAGTTCTAGTTCAGTTCTAGTTCAGTTCTAGTTCAGTTCTAGTTCAGTTCTAGTTCAGTTCTAGTTCAGTTCTAGTTCTAGATTTCAGTTCTAGTTCAGTTCTAGTTCAGTTCTAGTTCAGTTTCTAGTTCAAGTTCCTAGTTCAGTGCTAGTCAGTTCTAGTTCAGTTCCTAGTTCAGTTCATTCTAGTTCAGTTCTAGTTCACTTATAGTTCACTTATAGTTCAGTTATAATTCAGTTCTAGTTCAGTTCTATTACGACAAAAAATCTTCAAGAAATCGATTAAATATATGTCCAATGTTTTTAAACAAATTAAGATGTTTTTCGTAAATTACAATTTTGTTTGACCTTAAACTTACTCCCCAGAGTGTTTGCAATTTAAAAGTTTACTTCTCACATTGTGTCAAATTTTTATTATATTGTTAAATATATTTCGGATTTGTTTAAAACGTATATTCGTATATTTTTTTAACAAAATATTGTTTAACTCATTAACAACATATTTCATTAAAAATTTTGTTGTTGTTTGTTGAAAAGCTCAACTTGTTTTCTTTTCAACAAATCATGTTCAATAACACAAAAATACACTTGTGATTATTTTTGTTTCGATATAAAATTTAATAAAATATTAAAATTTTATTTGTGGAAGGTATTTAACGATTTATAATTTATGTGTTGAATGTCTATTATATTAAGTTTTAAAAGATGGACAGACAAACATTTAACCGGTCAAAACTATCAAACATAGAAACAGAGTTAATTTTTCTCATAAATATTTTTTTTCTTTATTTTATTACTTTTTTGTTGGTTTATTGTTTAGTATTTTTTATGTTTGTTAATTTGTATGTAAATAAGTTTTTTTTAAAGAAGCTGAGATTTTATTTTTTATAAAAGCCAAAAAGGCGAGGCTATATTTTTAACAAGAATGTATAAAAGTTTACGAGGAAAAGTTAAAGATTCTTTATTTAAATATTTGAAAAAATTAACAAAATAAACAATAAACTAAAAGAAATAAATCATGTTTAGTTTTAAAACGTTTTATCGATAAAAAATGTTAATATTAACAATTAATTATTAAAAAAGAAACAGGAAACTTAAGAATTAATGTTTGTTAATTTGTTTATATTGTTTAAAATTATAATTCTTGTTAGATTTTATAATAAAGACAATAAACAATACAAGAATTTTCATATAAAAAATACTGTTATACACAAAAGTTTCACCTCAGAATGTTATTTTACTCACACTTGTTACAGGACAATCTGTTATACGGTCTATTTCATATAAAGAAAACTGTTATACTTTAAATTTTCTCTAGACAAAACTGTTATACATAAAATTTTCTATTTATAAAACTGTTATATTTCCATTTTTATTTGAAAAATATTGTTTTATGCAGCATTTTTCATAGAAAAACTGTTTTACAAAAAATATATTTTAAATAAAACTGTTATACTTTAAATATTCTCCAGTTAAAAAACTGTTACAATACAAAAGTTTTGAAAAATACTGTTATACATAAAAATTTCTATTAACAAAACTGTTATACATATATTTTATACTGTTATACATATATTTGTGTATATAAAACTGTTATACACATTTTTTTCCCATAGAAAATACTTTTATACAGAAAACTTTATATACATTTCTTGTGTTATACTGTTATACACAAAACTGTTATACATTAAAATTTCTGTGAACAAAAGTGTTATACATATATTTTCTCTAAAAAATGCTGTTCTAAACCAAAATTTCTGTATTCCAAACTGTTATACACATAATCTTTTGTAGATAAAACTGTTATACACAATTTGTTGCCATAGAAAATACTCTTATACAGAAGACTTTATATACATTTTTTGGTGTAATAGTGTTATACTCAAACTGTTTTTAAGATATTACTGTTATACATAAAAAATTCTATTAACAAAACTGTTATACATATATTTTCTCTAAAAAATACTTTTCTAATTTTTTGCAGATAAAACTGGTATACACAATTTTTTTCCCATAGAAAATACTTTTATACTGAAAACTTTATATACATTTTTTGTGTAATACTGTTAAACAGAAAATTTTCTGAAGACAGAACTGTTATACATTAAAATTTCTCTAAACAAAACTATTATACATATATTTTCTCTAAAAAATACAGTTCTTAACAAAAATTTGTTGCATTCCAAACTGTTATACACTTAACCTTTTGTAGATAAAACTGTTATACACAATTTTTTCCCATAGAAAATACTCTTATACAGAAGACTATATAAATTGTTCGTGTAATACACAAACTATTTTTAAGACATTACTGTTATACATAGAAATTTTTGTAAACAAAACTGTTATACATATATTTTCGCTAAAAGAAAAATTTCTGCATTTCAAACTGTTATATATATTTTTTTTGCAGATCAAACTGTTATACACAATTTTTTCCAATAGAAAATACTCCTATATAGAAAAGTTTATATACATTTTTGGTTTTATACTGTTATACACAAAATTATACTGTTATACATAAACATTTTTGTAGACAAATCTGTTATACATATATTTTCTCTAAAATTTCAGAATACGAAACTGTTATACACATAATTTTTTTGTAGATAAAACTGTTATGCACATTACATATATAACAAAGCTGTTATACATATATTTTCGCTAAAAAATACTGTTTTAAAGAAAAATTTCTGCATTTCAAACTGTTATATACATACATTTTGCAGATCAAACTGTTATACACAATTTTTTCCAATAGAAAATACTCCTACATTTTTGGTTTTATACTGTTATACACAAAATTATACTGTTATACATAAACATTTTTGTAGACAAATTTGTTATACATATATTTTCTCTAAAATTTCAGAATACGAAACTGTTATACACATAATTTTTTTGTAGATAAAACTGTTATACACATTACATCAATTCTAGATACTTAAATTTAAAAAAAAATAAAAATTGTTATTTTATAGCCTCATAAACAAATTATTTATAAACTACATACATACATACATATACATTTTTATAATGATTAAACTTTCTTCATATGATAAATATGTTAGGCATGATAAAATATGATATTCATACTACAATCTTAAAAAGTTCTCTAACTCGATCACTTAAATACTCACTCACTCACTCGATGCCATCCTCCACTACACACCTCATTATTAAACTATGTTAAAAATTAAAGAAATCTTAAACAGATCTTCTTACTTTCGTCTTAACCAACAAGATCAAAAAGATCATTATGAAAAGCACAATAAATGAGAGAGTATAAAACAGCAAAAATATAAAAAATCCCTTACAATTCATACTAATAATCACGGAAAGCACATCAAGTTAAAGAATTTCTTCTACTTACTAACATAAAACCGACAACTGGTCTGGACGGACAAACTAGCACTCCACAAAGTACTTACTTTTCTAAGACAACAAAAACTACAATAATAATAACAATAATGAAATAAAGAAAGAAATATCTCATCAGTTAGTAGTTAAGAGAAAAAAAAATCAGTTTGTATGTGCAGGTGCAAAGATGCCATAACTTAGTTAACCCTCAAAACTATTTCTAACACTAACTATGCCATCCATCAAAAGGTACTTCTTTTATTTTTATTTTTTTGTTCTTTTACACATTTCATCCATAATTATCAGCGTGAGTACTTAGAATCTTAGAGGCAAAAGAAAATAATGTGTACAAAAAAATCTGTAAGCAAGATAAATTGTTGGAAGCATTTGAAAACGGATACCCTTTCATCTTAGCAATTAAATCTCAGTTTTTTTTTTTTTTTTTTTTTTGTGTAAACATTTTTTTCTTCCTCTTTCTAATTTTTTATAATACTATTATAAAGTTTTTAGTTTTCTAAGAATTTTAACAATGCATTGCAGTTTTTGCTGAACTTTCAGTTCAACAGATAATTATTTGATAAATAGATAATAGAAACTGATTTATAAATATAATTATTAAATTTTAATTTATCTATATCATTTATTGTTGAAGATTATTTTATAATTATATTTATAAGTGAAATGCAATAATAGATCTAAAGAATTATCATCTGCTATTAGATTTCAACTAGAACTGAAGTAGAACTGAACTAGAACTAGAACAGAACTAGAATGAAGTAGAACTGAACTAGAACTGAACTAGAACTGAACTAGAACTGAACTAGAACTGAACTAGAACTGAACTAGAACTGAACTAGAACTGAACTAGAACTGAACTAGAACTGAACTAGAACTGAACTAGAACTGAACTAGAACTGAACTAGAACTAAAAACTAGAACTGAACTAGAACTGAACTAGAACTGAACTAGAACTGAACTAGAACTGAACTAGAACTGAACTAGAACTGAACTAGAACTGAACTGAACTAAACTAGAACTAAACTAGAACTGAACTAGAACTGAACTAGAACTGAACTAGAACTGAACTAGAACTGAACTAGAACTGAACTAGAACTGAAACTGAACTAGAACTGAACTAGAACTGAACTAGAACTGAACTAGAACTGAACTAGAACTGAACTAGAACTGAACTAGAACTGAACTAGAACTGAACTAGAACTGAACTAGAACTGAACTAGAACTGAACTAGAACTAAGAACTGACCTAGAACTGAACTAGAACTGAACTAGAACTGAACTAGAACTAAACTAGAACCTAAACTAGAACTGACTACTAGAACTAAACTAGAACTGAACTAAATGAACTGAACTAGAACTGAACTAGACCTGAACTAGAACTGAACTAGAACTGAACTAGAACTGAACTACGAACTAGAACTGAACTAGAACTGAAACTAGAACTGAACTAGAACTGAACTAGAACTGAACTAGAACTGAACTAGAACTGAACTAGAACTGAACTAGAAACTGAACTAGAACTGAACTAGAACTGAACTAGAACTGAACTAGAACTGAACTAGAACTGAACTAGAACTGAACTAGAACTGTACTAGAACTGAACTCGAACTGAACTAGAACTGAACTAGAACTGAACTAGAACTGAACTAGAACTGAACTAGAAACTGAACTAGAACTGAACTAGAACTGAACTAGACTGAACTAGAACTGAACTAGAACTGAACTAGACGAACAGAACTGAACTAGAACTGAACTAGAACTGAACTAGAACTGAACTAGAACTGAACTAGAACTGAACTAGACTAGAACTGAACTAGAACTGTAACTAGAACTGAACTAGAACTGAACTAACTAGAACTGAAACTAGAACTGAACTAGAACTGAACTAGAACTGAACTAGAACTGAACTAGAACTGAACTAGAACTGAACTAGAACTGAACTAGAACTGAACTACTGAACTAGAACTGAACTAGAACTGAACTAGAACTGAACTAGAACTGAACTAGAACTGAACTAGAACTGAACTAGAACTGAACTAGAACTGAACTAGAACTGAACTAGAACTGAACTATAACTGAACTAGAACTTAAGTAACTGAACTAGAACTGAACTAGAACTGAACTAGAACTGAACTAGAACTGAACTAGAACTGAACTAGAACTGACTAGAACTGAACTAGAACTGAACTAGAACTGACTAGAACTGAACTAGAACTGAACTAGAACTGAACTAGAACTGAACTAGAACTGAACTAGAACTGAACTAGAACTGAACTAGAACTGAACTAGAACTGAACTAGAACTGAACTAGAACTGAACTAGAACTGAACTAGAACTGAACTAGAACTGAACTAGAACTGAACTAGAACTGAACTAGAACTGAACTAGAACTAGAACTGAACTAGTACTGAAATGGAATAGAAAATCTAATTTAATTATTACTCACAAATTCAAAAAGAGTTCTGTATATAATTTTTTACAAAAGATGTTGGAGATATTACAAAATATTT
Source organism: Lucilia sericata (assembly GCF_015586225.1). NCBI lineage: Eukaryota > Metazoa > Arthropoda > Insecta > Diptera > Calliphoridae > Lucilia > Lucilia sericata. Next base: position 58,663 of record NW_023995261.1, read on the forward strand.
TCTTCAATGTTTTCAGCTCAAAATTTGCAACACAATTTTGAAATGCTTTTATATTTTGCGAAATGAGCAACTAAAAAAAAACCCCGACTTATTACCAGATCACATTAAAGATAAACTAAAGATGAATTATCATTAAGTAATCTTCGTTACTGACCCACTTAATGGTCAAGCCAAAACAAAGTTCAAAAGCAAAGTTGACAGGTTTTTGCATAAACTAACAACAGCAAACTGTCAGCAGCAAACTATTGTTTCAGCTGAAAAATTTTGCCAAGTAATACAAGTATTTTTAGCAGTAGTTGAAATTTTTAAACATTTTTTTTTGTAATGACTATTTGAAATTTTAATAATTTCTGTTTCCTACAATTAACACTCGTAGTTGTTGTAGTTATAGGCAACCTACATTCTGTATGTAAATACAACAATGAAATAAACAAAACAGTGAGAAATTTTTAGTTAAGTTAGCTTATTTTGTATATTTTACAAGTTTTTTTTTTGCTTAAATGACACATACAAGGCTAATTCATAGAAATAAAATTAACCATCCGGACGTGCTGCTGATAATTAACATATGATGTCTGTCTTTCTTAAACACTAATGAAGTTAGGATTTGAAATATAACCAACTTATACAGTAAGAGAAAAAAAAACAGATAGACAGATGATGTTTACCGAAACCGTCTGACAGTTAGTCTAACAGACAGACTTAAGTCCATCCGTTTAAAATTTGTTTTAGTACATCAAGATGATGTGTAAATGATACTTCATTCAATCTTTGCAAAATTATTTCACACAATTCATATGATACAGAACAACTCGTACTTGCAACAAAACAATTAAACATTATACAACCATAACAACAACAAAAAGGCAGGTTTTTGTTGTTTTATTTCTATTACAAAAGAACATGTAAATTATCATGATGATGAGCTTAAAACTATTATATATATTTTTTTGTAGCTGCTGCTTATTTTTCATTATTTTATATGCATACGTGTTTTAAAATAATAGAATTTTATGCAAGAGACTATAATGATGTGTAGAACAAAAAAAAAAAAAATAATATAAACAAATTTAAAAAATAACAAATGATTTAAAATTTCGAGATTTTTTAGAATAAAAAAACCCATTAATAGTTTATTATAATAGCATTCTCAAGTATTTTTACAAGGTATAAAATGAGCCCTTTATTGCAGTACATATAGGACGAGGACGAAATTGAAGTACACTTTATTAACACGATTATACGGTGGAACGCATGGTCCATCATCCTAGATTGATTAAGCAGAGTATTTGATTTTAACAATTGTAATTGTGGACTAGAACTGAACTAAAACTGAACAAGAAGTGAACTAGAACTGAACTAGAACTAAACTAGAACTGAACTAGAACTGAACTAGAACTGAACTAGAACTGAACTAGAACTGAACTAGAACTGAACTAGAACTGAACTAGAACTGAACTAGAACTGAACTAGAACTGAACAAGAACTGAACTAGAACTGAACTAGAACTGAACTAGAACTAAACTAGAACTGAACTAGAACTAAACTAGAACTGAACTAGAACTGAACTAGAACTGAACTAGAACTGAACTAGAACTGAACTAGAACTGAACTAGAACTGAACTAGAACTGAACTAGAACTGAACTAGAACTGAACTAGAACTGAACTAGAACTGAACTAGAACTGAACTAGAACTGAACTAGAACTGAACTAGAACTGAACTAGAACTGAACTAGAACTGAACTAGAACTAGAACTGAAGTAGAACTGAACTAGAACTGAACTAGAACTGAACTAGAACTGAACTAGAACTAAACTAGAACTGAACTAGAACTAAACTAGAACTGAACTAGAACTGAACTAGAACTGAACTAAAACCGAACTAGAACTAGAACTGAACTAGAACTGAAATAAAACTGAACTAGAACTGAATTAGAACTGAACTAGAACTGAACTAGAACTAGAACTGATCTAGAACTAGAATTGAACTAGAACTGAACTAGAACTGAACTAGAACTGAACTAGAACTGAACTAGAACTGAACTAGAACTGAACCAGAACTGAACTAGAACTGAAAGAGAACTGAACTAGAACTGAAATAGAACTGAACTAGAACTGAACTAGAACTGAACTAGAACTGAACTAGAACTGAACTAGAACTGAACTAGAACTGAACTAGAACTGAACTAGAACTGAACTAGAACTGAACTAGAACAGAACAAGAACTGAACTAGAATTGAACTAGAACTGAACTAGAACTGAACTAACTGAACTAACTGAACTAGAACTGAACTAGAACTGAACTAGAACTGAACTAGAACTGAACTAGAACTGAACTAGAACTGAACTAGAACTGAACTAGAACTGAACTAGAACTGAACTAGAACTGAACTAGAACTGAACTTGAACTGAACTTGAACTGAACTAGAACTGAAAAAGAACTAAACTAGAACTGAACTAGAACTCAACTAAAACTGAACTAGAACTGAACTAGAACTGAACTAGAACTGAACTAGAACTGAACTAGAACTGAACTAGAACTGAACTAGAACTGAACTAGAACTGAACTAGAACTGAACTAGAACTGAACTAGAACTGAACTAGAACTGTACTAAAACTGAACTAGAACTGTACTAAAACTGAACTAGAACTGAACTAAAACTGAACTAGAAATGAACTAGAACTCAACTGGAACTGAACTAGAACTGAACTAGAACAGAACTAGAACTGAACTAGAACTAAATAGAACTAGAACTGAACTAGAACTGAACTAGAACTGAACTAGAACTGAACTGAACTGAACTAGAACTGAACTAGAACTGAACTAGAACTGAACTAGAACTGAACTAGAACTGAACTGGAACTGAACTAGAACTGAACTAGAACTGAACTAGAACTGAACTAGAACTGAACTAGAACTGAACTAGAACTGAACTAGAACTGAACTAGAACTGAACTAGAACTGAACTAGAACTGAACTAGAACTGAACTAGAACTGAACTAAACTGAACTAGAACTGAACTAGAACTGAACTAGAACTGAACTAGAACTGAACTAGAACTGAACTAGAACTGAACTAGAACTGAACTAGAACTGAACTAGAACTGAACTAGAACTGAACTAGAACTGAACTAGAACTGAACTAGAACTGAACTAGAACTGAACTAGAACTGAACTAGAACTGAACTAGAACTGAACTAGAACTGAACTAGAACTGAACTAGAACTGACTAGAACTGAACTAGAACTGAACTAGAACTGAACTAGAACTGAACTAGAACTGAACTAGAACTGAACTAGAACTGAACTAGAACTGAACTAGAACTGAACTAGAACTGAACTAGAACTGAACTGGAACTGAACTAGAACTGAACTAGAACTGAACTAGAACTGAACTAGAACTGAACTAAAACTGAACTAGAACTGAACTAGAACTGAACTAGAACTGAACTAGAACTGAACTAGAATTGAACTAGAACTGAACTAGAACTGAACTAGAATTGAACTAGAACTGAACTAGAACTGAACTAGAACTGAACTATAACTGAACTAGAACTGAACTAGAACTGAACTAGAACTGAACTAGAACTGAACTAGAACTGAACTAGAATTGAACTAGAACTGAACTAGAACTGAACTAGAACTGAACTAGAACTGAACTAGAACTGAACTAGAACTAGAACTGAACTAGAACTGAACTAGAACTGAACTAGAACTAGAACTAGAACTGAACTAGAACTGAACTAGAACTGAACTAGAACTAGAACTAACTAGAACGAACTAGAACTGAACTAGAACTGAACTAGATGAACTAGAACTGAACATAGAACTGAACTAGAAACTGAACTAGAACTGAACTAGAACTAACTAGCACTGAACTAGAACTGAACTAGAACTGAAATGAACTAGAACTTGAACTAGAACTGAACTAGAACTGAACTAGAACTGACCTAGAACTGAACTAGAACTGAAACTAGAACTGAAACTAGAACTGAACTAGAACGAACTAGAAACTGAACTAGAACTGAACTAGAACTGAACTAGAACTGAATAGAACTGAACTAGAACTGAAACTATAACTGAACTAGAACTGAACTAGAACTGAACTAGAACTGAACTAGAACGAACTAGAACTGAACTAGAACTGAATAGAACTGAACTAGAACTGAACTAGAACTGAACTAGAACTGAACTAGAACTGAACTAGACTGAACTAGATCTGAACTAGAACTGAACTAGAACTGAACTAGAACTGAACTAGAACTGAAATAGAACTGAACTAAAAATGAACTAGAATATAATTATTTGTTTCAGGTTTCCAAAAGATGTGAATATTTAAATATTATCACCAACATTGAGCATGCATTTGTGAAATCAAAATTCAAACTATAAATATTTAAGACGTGGAAAATTGAAGAAAAAATCAAATAAAAATATATTCCAATTTCTTTCTATATTTAGCTTAATCTTAAGTGATACTCTTGATAGTTTTTTTTTCTCTACTAAACTAGTTCTTGACATAAGTATGTAAATTTTAAAATCTATTGTATTTACAATAATCCTAAAGAAATCTTTACTAATTTATTCTAACGCCATTTAAGAGAACATGTAAAAATTTTCTAAATTTCTTTTAAAAAAAGCGACAAATCAAAAAAATGTAGGAATTTAATTTATGCTTAAAATTGAGAGTTAGAATATCGATTACAAAAGAAAATTCTTTAAAAAGAAAGAAATAGTTTTATGGTGTTAATAAAATTTCTTTCTTTAATCCCAATAAAATTAGCATTTGATTAAAATGATTTTGAGATAAGTTTTATTGTTTCAGATACAGGTTTTTTTGACATTAACTAGGATTTGGTGTCAACAAATTTTGAATGATATTGTTTATTTTAACACAAAGTTTCTAAGAATAGCTTTTCAACTAATATCTTTAGATTTTAAAATATTTTTTATCTGAACACCAGTAATAAAATAATTTCCACCTTTTTTTTGAACATGTAAATATCATGTTTAAATCTATCTAACGCTTTAGCTCTTAAAATGTACCTCCTATTTAGTTCGTTATCATTATTATTATTACTATTTTTTCTGCGGCATATAGCAAAAAACAGCGTCGTTGTCATTATAAAAACCTTAAATGACAATAATACAATTATCTTTCTAAGACGACAAGTACAGTAAACAGAAGATAAATAGACAAATGAAAACGTTTTGAAATGCAAACAATTTGTTTTTCAGCATTCAAGCAGTCGAAGACTGAAAAAAAACGTTTGCAAACAAAAATACAATTTAGCTGCTAAAATGTTTTGCAAAAAAAGAAAAAATGGAGAAAAAATTGCTTACGTTTTTAAAATGCTAGTATTGTTATTATAAGTACTCGTTGTAGAGGCATATAACTTTAGTTTTCTTTCTTATATTTTTTGCGCTTAATTTTTCATGTATATTAACGACTGTGAGTACTAAACTTTAGAGTAATTGTAAGGAAAATATCTAGAAAAATCTACTCTAGAATAATACTGAAAATAATGTTTTTGTCATATTTAAGATTATGCATGTGATACCCTACAGTAGGTATTTAAGTAGACATTCAACACTTGAATAGACAAAATACTTGTTCAGTTCTAGTTCAGTTCTAGTTCAGTTCTTGTTCAGTTCTAGTTCAGTTCTAGTTCAGTTCTAGTTCAGTTCTAGTTCAGTTCTAGTTCAGTTCTAGTTCAGTTCTAGTTCAGTTCTAATTCAGTTCTAGTTCAGTTCTAGTTCAGTTCTAATTCAGTTCTAGTTCAGTTCTAGTTCAGTTCTAGTTCAGTTCTAGTTCAGTTCTAGTTCAGTTCTAGTTCAGTTCTAGTTCAGTTCTAGTTCAGGTCTAGTTCAGTTCTAGTTCAGTTCTAGTTCAGTTCTAGTTCAGTTCAGTTCTAGTCGACAGAGTAGTCAATAGATTAGTTCACAGGGTAGTCAACTGACTATTCCATAGACTAGTCAATATAATAGTACATAGGCTAGTCAACAGATTAGTACATAGACTAGTCAACAGACTAGTCCATAGACTAGTCGACAGACTAGTTACCAGACCAATCAATAGACTAGTCACCAAACAAGCCAATAGACTAGTCAAGAGACTTGTAAATAGAGTAGTCACCAAACTAGCCAATAGAGAAGTCAAAAGACTTGTCAATAGACTAGTCAAGAGACTGGTCAATAGACTAGTCAACAGACTAGTCCATAGACTAGTCAACAGACTAATGAATACACTAGTCAACATCCAATCAATAGACTAGTTCATAGGATAGTCAAATGACTAGTCCATAGGCTGGTCAACAGACTAGTCGACAGACTAGTCCATAGACTAGTCGACAGACTAGTTACCATACCAATCCGTAGACTAGTCCATAGACTAGTCAGCAAACTAGCCAATATACTAGTCAGCAAACTAGCCAATATACTAGTCAGCAAACTAGCCAATATACTAGTCAAGAGACTGGTCAACACTTGAATAGACAAAATACTTGTTCAGTTCTAGTTCAGTTCAGTTCTAGTTCAGTTCTAGTTCAGTTCTAGTTCAGTTCTAATTCAGTTCTAATTCAGTTCTAGTTCAGTTCTAGTTCAGTTCTAGTTCAGTTCTAGTTCAGTTCTAGTTCAGTTCTAGTTCAGTTCTAGTTCAGTTCTAGTTCAGTTCTAGTTCAGTTCTAGTTCAGTTCTAGTTCAGTTCTAGTTCAGTTCTAGTTCAGTTCTAGTACAGTTCTAGTTCAGTTCTAGTTCAGTTCTAGTTCAGTTCTAGTTCAGTTCTAGTTCAGTTCTAGTTCAGTTCTAGTTTAGTTCTAGTTCAGTTCTAGTTCAGTTCTAGTTCAGTTCTAGTTCAGTTCTAGTTCAGTTCTAGTTCAGTTCTAGTTCAGTTTTAGTTCAGTTCTAGTTCAGTTCTAGTTCAGTTCTAGTTCAGTTCTAGTTCAGTTCTAGTTCAGTTCTAGTTTAGTTCTAGTATAGTTCTTGTTTAGTTCTAGTTCAGTTCTAATTCAGTTCCAGTTCAGTTCTAGTTCAGTTCTAGTTCAGTTCTATTATTGATTACGTTCTTTAAATGGTACTTTTGGGTTGATAAAAATGTGTATGGTTAAATATTTTAATGTTAGATTTTCAAATAATTTCATATTCATCACTTAAAACTTTTAACAGATTTTCTTTAAAAAAAGCATTGACCCAATTTTTTCGTTAAAAATTCCTAAAGAACATATTACAACTGTTCGTAAAGAAACAAATTGAAAATTAAAGCCAAAACTAAAACGAATTTTTCATAAAAAAATAACAAAAAAACACCATTAAGAATTCATAATTTATGCAGCCTACACTTCGTTTTTATTTTTCTCTTAATAACAAACGACAGCTACGACGACGACAATGCACCCAAAAAAAAAAATAAGAAATACCGAAAATATTTAACATAAATCCAAATTCCAAAACTAACAACAATAAAAACAACAACAGCTATATTTATAAGAATACTAAAGTAAGTAGCAGGGATGGAAAATTTAGTACTATAGTAATTTTATGGAATAATTTTTGACATAAATTAAGTAGACTAGTCAACAAGCTAGTCAATCGACTAGTTTATAGGCAAGAGCGTATTCTAGTGAATAGTGTGGTTAAAAGATTGGTCAACGGACTAGGCAGTAGTTTAGTCAATAGACTAGTCAACAGACTAGTACATAGACTAGACCATAGACTAGTTCATAGACTAGTCGACAGATAGTTACCATAGACCAGTTACCAGACCGTATACTAATCCATAGACTAGGTTATATACTAGTCACAATAGACTAATCAATATACTAGTCAATAGACTAGTAGATAGACTAGCGCATAGACTAGTCCATAGGCTAGTCAACAGACTAGTCAACATTCTAGTCTTTAGACTAGTTCATAGGCCAGTCAAAAGACTAGCCCATAGACTAGTTGACTAGTCTATAGACTAGTTCATAGGCCATTCAAAAGACTAGTCCATAGACTAGTTATCAGACCAGTCAGTAGACTAGTCCATAGACTGGGAAATATACTACTCAACAAACTAGTCGACAGACTAGTCAATAGATTAGTTCACAGGGTAGTCAACTGACTATTCCATAGACTAGTCAATATAATAGTACATAGGCTAGTCAACAGATTAGTACATAGACCAGTCAACAGACTAGTCCATAGACTAGTCGACAGACTAGTTACCAGACCAATCAATAGACTAGTCACCAAACTAGCCAATAGACTAGTCAAGAGACTTGTAAATAGAGTAGTCACCAAACTAGCCAATAGAGAAGTCAAAAGACTTGTCAATAGACTAGTCAAGAGACTGGTCAATAGACTAGTCAACAGACTAGTCAATAGACTAGTCAACAACTAGTCAATGGTTTAGTCAACAGACTAGTCAATAGAATAGCAAACAGACTAGTCCATAGACTAGCCAACAGACTAGTGAATAGACTAGTCAACAGACTAATGAATACACTAGTCAACAGACTAATGAATACACTAGTCAACATCCAATCAATAGACTAGTTCATAGGATAGTCAAATGACTAGTCCATAGGCTGGTCAACAGATTAGTACATAGACTAGTAAACAGACTAGTCGACAGACTAGTCCATAGACTAGTCGACAGACTAGTTACCATACCAATACGTAGACTAGTCCATAGACTAGTCAGCAAACTAGCCAATATACTAGTCAAGAGACTTGTCAATAGACTAGTCAAGAGACTAGTCAACAGACTGGTCAATAGACTAGTCAACAGACTAGTCAATGGACTAGTCAACAGACTAGTCAATAGAATAGTCAACAGACTAGTCAATAGAATAGTCAGCAAACTAGTCCATAGACTAGTCAGCAGACTAGTCAACAGTCATCAAACTAGTCAATAGACTAGTCAAGAGACTGGTCAGCAGACTATTCAACAGATTATTTCATAGACTAGTCAACTTATCAATCCATATAGACGAAACTATGAACTAATCCATAGACTAGACCATTAACTAATCCATAGATTATGGTCCATAGACTAGACCATAGACTAGTCCATTGACTATACCATAGGCTACACCATAGACTAGTCCATAGACTAGTTACCAAACCAGTCCGTAAACTGGTCCATAGACTAGGTCATAGAGTAGTCACCAGGCTAATCAACAGACTAATCCAGAGACTAGACTATTAAAAAATTTCAATTTCCCACACCTGATAATACGAAAACTTTAAAAACAGTGAAACTTACCCTATTGCATTCCAAGGCGGCGGCACTGTGTTCCTCACGTTGACGAAAACAATGGCTGCATTTGCTTTTGTTGAAAATATTTGGTGAAAATTTACGACAATCCGAAGTGCGTGTTGTAGTTGAAGTTGCTGTTGTTGTTGGAGGTGATGTTGCGGCAACAGTAGACGACGACATATTGAAGGAGAGTAGATCCACTATAAAACAACAACAACAACAAGTCTAAGATAAGGAAAATAACAGCACAAAAATGCAATAAAAAAAACAAACTTAGACAGCAATAACAATAATACAGCAAATAACGTTTTTTGGTTGTTTTTTCTGGGGGAGGGAGGAAGAAATGCGACTAAAACACTGACTCACTAAAAACAAATTTTCACAATTAATGGTCTGTTTGTTGTTAGATGTTTTAAATAAATTTTTATTTTGTAAATCAAATAATTTTTTAAAAAAATATTTCAAATTTTTTTAGATTTTTTTCCACAAACTTGTTTTTCACACAAATATTTTGATTTATTTGCGTTTTTTTCTTCTTCTTCTTTATTATTATTATTTGTGTTTTGTTTACATTTGTTTGCTGTTTGTTTTTATAGGCTTTTTTATAACATTAACTGTCATGTTTGTTGTTGTTGCTGTTGTTATTGTTTTGTTGATTTTATTGTTTTACTTTTGTTTTTTTTATGTCTGTGTTTTTGTTTTGATGATTTTGTTTTGCTTTTTTTTGTTATTTTTTTTAGATTTTCTGTTATTTTACGGCTTCTGCTGGTTTTTGTTGTTGCTGGTTTACTGCTGATTTTGCAAATCTTAAGAATTTATGCATTTTTCTGGATTTTTTTTGTTTACTATAATGTTGCTTTAACTAGAGCTGACCACAATGGCGGCGTTGACGTAGTAGTAGTTGGCGTTATTAGGTTTTGTTTTAAACCACACACTCAAATTATTTATTAAGCCACATTTTTGTAAATTTTTTTCTTGCCAACACTTGAGTAAGCAAAACTTTTAGTACAAATAATATTTTTTATTGTTATTTTTTATATTTTATTTATTTTTTTTACACAAAAAACTCTACTAATTGCTTTCAAGATATGAGAATTTTATTTAAGCGGCGTTGTTTTTAGATTTTTTTATGTTTTTTTTTAATTTTTATATATTTTTGCTTTTAATATTTATTTATTTATTTTTTTCGCCTTAGATAAAGGTGTGTTTAAGATTTCATTACTATTTGGAATAGTAAAAAAAATTGTAAGTTTTGAAATTTGTTTAAACACCGACAGTTCTTTTTGTTGTTATCGATCCAACGTCATACACCTAGTTTGTTTCAGTTGTGTATGGCTTTTGTTTAGGTTGACTTTAAAACTGAGTCGTTAAACAATCAAACTAGAGAAGAAAGAAGAAGAAGAATAAGAAAAAAATAATTAAAAATTTAAAAATTCCATAAAGCAAGTGTTAAAATAAGTAAATAAACAAGTGTGAGGTTAAAATTGAATCAATAATCGTCTGCAATGAAAAGTTTTTACCCTCCATCTTTTAAGACTTGGTAGGTCCCTATATAGAATTCCTATAAATGGTACCTAAATCTTTAACTTAAATATGTTTTAGTATTAAGCTAGTTATGGCGAATATTCCAAAAAGAAGATAAAGATCGCCCAGGTTTGACAAACAAGTTTGAAAACCAAGAAGAGGAGCAATTACACAACATGATCTTAATTAATGGGAACGACTCAAGCAGTAGCTTTCATCCAAATGCTGGATAAAAGGGTATCATTTAAAATCTGCTAAATCAGCCTAGGGTTCTATAAATCGACTTTCGAATAATCGAACAAACGACTTTTTGTCGAAAAAAGCCGAAAAGTCGACTATTTTGTTCTAAAAAAGTCGATAACTCGACTATCGTCTGTGAAAAAAGTCGAAAAGTCGACTTTGTTAATAAAAGTTGAAAAAAGTCGAAAAGTCTGAAAGTCGAAAAGTCGAAAAAAGTCGATAAGTCGAAAAAAGTCGAAAAGTCGTAAAAAGTCGAAAAGTCGGAAAAATTCGAAAAAAGTCGGAAAAAGTCGGAAAAAGTCGAAAAGTCGAAAATTGTAGAAAAAAGTCGGAAAAAGTCGAAAACTCGAAAATTGTAGAAAAAAGTCAAAAATAGTCGGAAATTTAAAAAAAGTGGAAAAAAAGTCAAAAACTCTAAAATAGTCGGAAAAACTCGAAAACAGTCAAAAAATAGTCGAAAAAAATTCGAAAGAAGTCGAAAATAGTCAAAAAGTCGAAAAAAATCGAAAAGTCGGAAAAAGTCGAAAAGTCGACTATTTATGAAATACTTATAGTCTAAAAGTCGACTTTTAATTAAATGAAAAAAGTCGAAAAATCGACTTTTCATAAAATGCAAAAAGTCGAAAAGTCGACTTTTAACTAAATGAAAAAAGTCGAAAAGTCGACTTTTCGTTTCAACTATAGAACCCTAAATCAGCCGAATCAAATGCATTAAAAATATCAAATTCTATAAACTATTTATCCTAAGATATATCATTCTGCAATCCATATTTATTCGAGAAAACGTTGCCTTATAGATCTTAGTAAGGAAATCTATTTAAGAAGACATTGTGACCTTAATACACAGCAATTGAGAACCCTTATAGATGAATTTCTGCAGATTTCTCAAGATTTTAATCATAGATGCAAATTTTAAGGCAAGACACGGTTAACTATTGACCGATTCTCACGAAATTTCATACCGATATTTATCCAATTTCATCATTGAGAAATCAATTACTGGCGGATAGGTCAAATATGTTCCGATTTTCCATATCTTACAAGATCATTTCTGGATATATAAAAGTAACATTAACATATTTATGACTTTTTAAACTTCATACCATAAGAAAAGAAATCATGGATCGCTATTACCTATTTACCAATACCAAACAAACGCTTTCAACAGATTTCTCTAGCTACTCTAGTTTAGTGCCTTTCATACCTTTAACAATTACATGTTTCTAACTGTTTAAAGAAATTAAATCGTGGACCGATATTACCTATTGCTAATATCAAACAAACCCTATTAACAGATTTCTTTAGCTCCTCTAGTTAAGACCCTATCATACCTTCAACAGATGGATAAAAATGGTCGGAACCACTTGAATGGTGGTTAGGACAACAGGCCCGTTAGAGGTTTAGGAGTATTTCCACGAATGCAGTTATCAAATTGATTTTGATCTTTCTAACGTGGAATAGGTATTTTGCAGTTTTTATAAATATAGCAATTTTTAGGAATTTGTTATTGAAATTGATTAAAAATTTAAGTAGTTTTTTGGAAACTAAGTCCATAATTAATCAAAATTTTCAAGCAATAGACCAGATCTGTAAATACTTTTCACTTTAAGTATTAAATATTTAAATTTTTTCATTGTTTTTTGAAAAATAGAGTTAATTTTAATCACATTTGTTTGATCGGAGTTTACCAGCTGATTTGAAACTATTTTTTTTTTCCAATTTGGACTTGATTTTAAATATCTTTTAAATTGTACATTTTTATAGTATTTCTAGCGATTTGGTGACTAAATGTTTGACATATTTTTCTTTCATTATTTGGTTTGACCAAATTTTTAAATTTTTTTAAATACTTCTGTGGTTTTTAATACTCAAAAATCTTTTGTTTAAAATTAATTTATTTATATTCACAAAAAAAAAAAAAACGAATTTCATCTATTCATTAACAAATTTTGAACTAAATACGAAATGTAGGTAGGAAATAAATTTATGTTGCTGTCAAATTTTTATTAAAAAAAAAAATAAATTTTAAAGAACAAAAGACAACAAACTGCGTTCTAAAAGAGTAAAATGTGTCATTTCAGTTAGGAAATATTGCGAAATTTCAATTCGAAAGAAAAAACTTTCAAACTTAACTTTTTGGTTTCATTTGTTTCTCCATAACAGGGGCCATTGGAAGTTGTCCCACATATGCTCTTGGTGCTATTCCCATCCACTATACATTCTCATAGAGGATGAGGCGCGCAAATCTGCACTTCGCTTACCGGAAATAACTAGTTTTAAAGCTGATAACTTGTTGGAACACATGAGTATTATAAATACATTTATGACTGATCCATATATATGGATTCCTGATTGTGGTTCAACAGTTTTGATACAACATAGAGCCTTTAATTTTCTTATACCGAAAAGGGACCAATGGATAGACTTAACTTGGTGTCATGAACATGCTAATCAAGTATGGTTTACAGATGGTTCCAAACAGATAAATGGCAATACTGAAGCGGGAATCTATGGCCTAAATTTACAAAAGGCAATCCTCCAGCTAGAAGTGTTTGCAATTATCATTTGCATTAGAGAATGTCTGAGAAGAAAACTGAGAGGATTAAAGATATTTGTGATGTCGGATAGTTAGGCGGCCCTAAAGGCTTTACTATCATATGAAACCAGGTCGGATGTCGTAATTGACTGTTTGACATCTAGAAATAAACTGGGTAAACAATAACTCACACTATGTTGGGTACCTGGACAAGGAGGACACTCTGGCAATGAAAGAGCAGATTGTCTGGTAAACAGGGGCGCACGGCGCCCATTTATTGAACCAGAAACATTCTTTGTCATCCCCAAAGTTATATTAGGGAACAATGCGATTCATATGTTGAATCTGAATTTCTAAGCCACTGGGAGTCAATATCTCAGGACTTAGACAGGCAAATAAAAGGTAAATCCCAAAAGTTACTGACACTTAACAAGAATAACCTAAGATTACTAACGGGACTTTATACTGGACACTGTGGACTTAGATACTACCGTCACATTCTTGGTAACAATATGAAGAGGCTATACAGATGATGAATCCTCTGAACATGTATTTTGTAATTGTCAGCCACTATGGACTCTTAGAGTGAGTATTATAGGAGGCGCTTTTCTTTCGCCTAATCAAAAATATTCAATCTCTCATCGTCTAGAACATTAAGATTCATCCGTGAACTTAATCTCCAATGGTAAACCAAAAGGGCTGCACAAAAGATCTTAACTTGAGTCATAGTGCTTGGTGCCCGCTCAATGAATCAATAACTTTTTGGTGGAAATCTTAGTTAAGAGTCCATTTTTAAAGCCATTATTAAAGACGAATATTTTTGATACAATGTGCTCATTTCAGGAAGTCTTTATTGCCAATAATTTTGATTTATTTCGGTATCAAAAAGACCATTATATAGTATGAGTCCATTATGGGTATAAACCGTTATTAAATCTTGTGAAATTTCGATGCGAACGATAAAGCTTTCAGTACTTTTTGGTTTTAGTCATAATTTAGAGTTCACTTTTAAACCCTTTATTACAAAAGTAGGGATTTATGATTTTGTCATTGAGGTATAGGTCGTAGATCCACAAAAGTATATATCCATATTCTGAGTTCTTATTAGATTCTCAGACTTGTTATGTCCGTCTTGCTAGGGGGATGAAATTTTCCTCAAATATTATATTTTGACACAATTTGCTTGATATTACCAATGAACGAAATCGATCCACATTTGCCTTAAGTTCTATAGAAGGGCCCTCCCCTCTTATAGAAAATCACTATATTTTGAGTTCCTAATAGATTCTAAGACTTGTTATGTCCGTCCTGCTAGGGGGATGAAATTTTTCTCAAATATTCTGTTTTGGCACAATTTGCTTGATATTTCCAAAGCACGAAATCGGTCCACATTTGACTTAACTTAAGTTCTATAGAAGGTTTCTCCCCTCTTATAGAAAATCACTATATTGCCAACAAATCAGATTTTTTTGAATGTGAATTAGGTATATATTTGTATTATTCTTGATAAATCCTCACTAAATGGTGGAGGGTATCAAAATTTTGATCCTACAAACTTCAAATTTTATTTCAATTTCTATTAACAAGTAATTTATCTGAATTTAAAAAACTTTTAAATAAATTTTATTCATAAAATTTTTAAAACACAAAACAATAAATCCATTCCAATTGCCAGTGGGGGGTCAAGAAAAATAATACTTTTTTTCTTAAGACATTGATTTTTAGATCAAGATAAAGACGAAATCTTTTAGCAAATTTTATTAGAGTAAAATTGTTACTTAAACAAATGATAACATTTTTAACAAATTTTTTAACGTTTTAGAAAAAATCCAAATAAATTTTTTTGAAGTTTTGTAATTACACTTTTTTTAACAAAATTTTGTCTAAAATCCACATTAACACTGAATATTTGTATTTTTCAAATTAAAACAATTTAAATTCTTTTCTATTATTATTATTTTTCTTGGTTTTTTTTTTGTTAAATTATAGTTATAACTTTGCTTTTTAAACTTTATTTCTCCACCGTTTCATTCTTCATATTTTTTTGTTATTTAAAAATAATAATTAACTTTTTCTTTAAATTTCACACCTTTAGATTTTTTTATAAATTTATTATTTTTTTTCTACTTTTTTTCAAATTCTGCTTTATTTGTGTTTTCGTTTTTTTTTAACAATTTTGTTTTATTTCTTTAAAATATTTGTTTTACAAAAAAAAACGCTCTCTTCTTAAGCTACGTTCAGACCTGTAAAATATTTGGTCCAAATATTTGTTATAAAATATTTATAAAGTTGCGTCAAACAAACGCAATATTTATTTCATGTTCAGACTTGAACAAATATTTGATGGTATTGTTTTATCAAACAGTGCAAAAATAATTTGGTTCAAACACACACATGTTTTGCAGCCACAGTATATCGTATATTTTCATGCAAGAAAAAAACAATTTGGCAATTTGTTTTAATTTTAACTATTTTTATTAGGTTTAAAATTAAATTTTTATAATAAAAGTGTATAATATTAATATATAACACTATTGAAAAAACTTTGTTTGTCGAATCTGAACATAAAATATTTCATGTTAACAAACAGCAATGCGGATGATTTTCATAAAACAAATTGATTTGCTGGCAAATAAATATTTTCTCATTGTTTCATCAATGTGAACACCAAAAGTCAAATAATTTACGTCATTTTGGTAAAATAATTATTTGATCTTGCAAACCAAATGTAAGATCAAACAGCGTCAATGACAGCTGTTCTTTGTTTATTTTCTGAAAATGAGTGTTATCACCTCATACAAAAATGTAAATAGTCGCTTATATGACTGGTTTTATTTTATTTTTTATAAAATATAAATCTGAGACAAAGTTGTGACATTTAATTGAAATTCAAGCAATTGCGTAAATTAATGATAATTATTATTTTTGTTGTTTGTTTTGTTATTTATTGGTTGGTAACAACATACTATATATAGTTATGTTACATAATATATGCATCTATAGTCTAGTTTGCAGTCTAGTCCAACGGTTCCCAAATTACAATTAAATAAGAGATACTGTTATCTCGGAGTATGAAGTTAGGCCACATTTCATAATTCAAGGACAAGCTTATCACAGATTTAAGTTTGTCAAATTGTAAACAAAAGTGTTCTTGTTTGGAAGGACTAAAATAATATATTTCCGAAACAGAGGTGACTCTTTATTCGTTTTCAATACGTTAATCCAGGTAATTTTATATATAAATATTCCATTCCGACGTGATACACAGATTTTAACTTAATTTTGTTGACCAATATTATTAAATTAACATCAGAAAATGCGTAAATAGTCAAAACCATGCAGTAAAATTCACAGTACTTTCGCAAAGAGTTCAAGTCATATATTATGCGGATAACGCATTCCGCAACAATATCGAAGAAGTTCAACTTTCTTATATTATTTTCCCGAAAAATTAGCTAACATACTTAGTTCACCCGTCTGCAATCGCAAAAAATTTTTGCAACATGACTCTTTAAGCACATGTCGACGATATTTGATGAAGAAACCTTTTCGTTACTTTAAAGAAAAATGAACGTGAAAGATCTCACGATCATAAAATTAAACATCATGTTAACATTTCAACAATGAAGTCATTCTATCTTAATAAACAATTCTCTATAATTTTAAATTTTATAGATATGTAATTTAATGAAAATTATTTATAATTTGGTTATTTCCGGGCTTATAGCGATTTTTTTGAAATCGCTATAAACCGTTCCAAACAACCAAGGTTTTTCGCTACATTGACTATACTAAATAGCAACAACATGACAGTAAAGATCCATTATCTATCTCTTTTCCACTTGCACAAGGTATTGAAGTGTAACTTCAATACGTTGTGCAAGTCTATCTATGTCTTTTCCACTTGCACAAGGTATTGAAATGTAATTTCAATACCTTGTGCAAGTCCATCTATCTCTTTTCCACTTGCACAAGGTATTGAAATGTAATTTGTATTTTTTTGTTGTAAAATTTTGATGAAAAACAATATTAAATGAAATTTTAGAATATATAGAAGTTATTATTCAATGATATAGCTTTTTAGTAAATATAAACACATACATATATTTTTGGCTTTTGGTTTGGTTGCGCATTAGCTGTTCTTGTTGTTATGTTCCTCTTTGCCTGCAAACAAAATCTTGTTTTTTTTACTGTTTTATCCGTCAATTGTTTTACGAAATTATTTGTTGTAATGTGAACACCGGGCAAACAAACTTTTACTATTTGTATTGAATTGTGTTTGGCTTTGTTTCTTCAAACAAAACGTCAAAATAGAAATACTCATTTTAAGCACATTATGAAATAAAAATGTATTTAATTTTTTGTTTTTAGGCAGAAATTTCTATGAAATCGTAAAAAATATTATTAAATAGTTTTTTTAACGTTTAACAAAAATGTTTCATGTTTGGTGTTCACATTGTGTTCACATTAAGAAAATATTTGTAGGTTGACATATAAAAATGTTTCAAGAAAAACAGCTGATATTTTGTTTGCTCTTCAAAAATATTTTGTGTTCACATTACAGCCAACAAATATTTGATAAAAAACGTCAAATATTTGATAGGTGTGAACGTACCTTTACACACACCGTTTGTTTTGTTGTTTTTTTTTCTTATTGGTTTTTTTCTCTCTTTTTTTTTTCATAGAAGAAAAAAAAAACCCCCACGTTATTTATTTTTATTCTTTAACAAAATTTTCTATTCGTTGACACAACAACTCGTTTCGATTGCATTCACGTTACTGATTAACTGTTGTGGTTGTCGTTTGTTCCAAAGTCCCCAACACGTTAGTTTGTTGGGGTCTGTTTGTAGTTGTTGCTGTTGCTGCTGCTATTGTTGTTGTGTTTTGCTTTTTTAGCTCCACATTTTTCGTTTTGTTTATGTTTTGCCATCGAACTTGTTCGTATTACAACATGTTCGTAGCATGCTGGTTGAAGTATTTGTTTATACAGTACTTGTTGTTATGTCTGCTAGGGTCACCAAGTAGGGGAATATTTGGCTATTAGACGGAATGTGTAAAGTGGTATAAAATAGTTTTTTGATTAAATATACAATACATCTCACAGTGGGGGCTGAATGAACAAAATGAAAAAAGTACAACCAGAACGCTATAGGGGCTGTAATCCGCAATGTTATGCAGGCATGGGATAGGTATGTTAAATTCTTTAGAAACATACCATAATTTTAGCAAGGGATTAGTTTTATTATTAGTATCATGTAATGTTGAAGGGATTAAGTGGTCCTCTCTTAGGACACCACAATTTTAAATGTATTATGTCTTTAGCGGTGTACTCTTTACCAGTGTGTTCGTACAGTCTACTAGAAGACGATTAGGTCACGACTCCCTTACACACCAATATAGACTTTGAGATATTGTTATCTCCTGATAACGGCCTAAGTGCAAACCTATGTCGAATATGTTGACCTCTTTTTGCGGGTAGTATTATGATTAGAAAGACAGTGGATTACTTCGGTTTCCGGTTATCAATGTATATCTTCAAACCTACTTTGTTTCCCAGATTAGGGATACTCTTACATTTCTCCTCCAGATTAGGGATACTGTTACATTTCTCCAATAGTTAGTTAGTGAGTTAGTGAGTTAGTTAGTTAGTTAGTTAGTTAGTTAGTTAGTTAGTTAGTTAGCTAGTTAGTTAGTTAGTTAGTTAGTTAGTTAGTTAGTAGTTAGTTAGTTAGTTAGTTAGTTAGTTAGTTAGTTAGTTAGTAGTTAGTTTAGTTAGTTAGTTAGTAGTTAGTTAGTTAGTTAGTTAGTAGTTAGTTAGTTAGTTAGTTAGTTAGTTAGTAGTTAGTTAGTTAGTTAGTTAGCTAGTTAGCTAGTTAGCTAGTTAGTAGTTAGTTAGTTAGTTAGTTAGTTAGTAGTTAGTTAGTTAGTTAGTAGTTAGTTAGTAGTTAGTTAGTTAGTTAGTTAGTTAGTTAGTTAGTTAGTTAGTTAGTTAGTAGTTAGTTAGTAGTTAGTTAGTTAGTTAGTTAGTTAGTTAGTTAGTTAGTTAGTTAGTTAGTAGTTAGTTAGTTAGTTAGTTAGTTAGTTAGTTAGTTAGTTAGTAGTTAGTTAGTTAGTTAGTTAGTTAGTTAGTTAGTTAGTTAGTTAGTTAGTTAGTTAGTTAGTTAGTTAGTTAGTTAGTTAGTTAGTTAGTTAGTTAGTTAGTAGTTAGTTAGTTAGTTAGTTAGTTAGTTAGTTAGTTAGTTAGTTAGTTAGTTAGTTAGTTAGTTAGTTAGTTAGTTAGTTAGTTAGTTAGTTAGTTAGTTAGTTAGTTAGTTAGTTAGTTAGTTAGTTAGTTAGTTAGTTAGTTAGTTAGTTAGTTAGTTAGTTAGTTAGTTAGTTAGTTAGTTAGTTAGTTAGTTAGTTAGTTAGTTAGTTAGTTAGTTAGTTAGTTAGTTAGTTAGTTAGTTAGTTAGTTAGTTAGTTAGTTAGTTAGTTAGTTAGTTAGTTAGTAGTTAGTTAGTTAGTTAGTTAGTTAGTTAGTTAGTTAGTTAGTTAGTTAGTTAGTTAGTTAGTTAGTTAGTTAGTTAGTTAGTTAGTTAGTTAGTTAGTTAGTTAGTTAGTTAGTTAGTTAGTTAGTTAGTTAGTTAGTTAGTTAGTTAGTTAGTTGGTTAGTTGGTTAGTTAGTTAGTTAGTTAGTAGTAGTAGTTAGTTAGTTAGTTAGTTAGTTAGTAGTTAGTTAGTTAGTTAGTTAGTTAGTTAGTTAGTTAGTTAGTTAGTTAGTTAGTTAGTTAGTTAGTTAGTTAGTTAGTTAGTTAGTTAGTTAGTTAGTTAGTAGTTAGTTAGTTAGTTAGTTAGTTAGTTAGTTAGTTAGTTAGTTAGTTAGTTAGTTAGTTAGTTAGTAGTTAGTTAGTTAGTTAGTTAGTTAGTTAGTTAGTTAGTTAGTAGTTAGTTAGTAGTTAGTTAGTTAGTTAGTTAGTTAGTTAGTTAGTTAGTTAGTTAGTTAGTTAGTTAGTTAGTTAGTTAGTTAGTTAGTTAGTTAGTTAGTTAGTTAGTTAGTTAGTTAGTTAGTTAGTTAGTTAGTTAGTTAGTTAGTTAGTTAGTTAGTTAGTTAGTTAGTTAGTTAGTTAGTTAGTTAGTTAGTTAGTTAGTTAGTTAGTTAGTTAGTTAGTTAGTTAGTTAGTTAGTTAGTTAGTTAGTTAGTTAGTAGTTAGTTAGTTAGTTAGTTAGTTAGTTAGTTAGTTAGTTAGTTAGTTAGTTAGTAGTTAGTTAGTTAGTTAGTTAGTTAGTTAGTTAGTTAGTTAGTTAGTTAGTTAGTTAGTTAGTTAGTTAGTTAGTTAGTTAGTTAGTTAGTTAGTTAGTTAGTTAGTTAGTTAGTTAGTTAGTTAGTTAGTTAGTTAGTTAGTTAGTTAGTTAGTTAGTTAGTTAGTTAGTAGTTAGTTAGTTAGTTAGTTAGTTAGTTAGTAGTTAGTTAGTTAGTTAGTTAGTTAGTTAGTTAGTTAGTAGTTAGTTAGTTAGTTAGTTAGTTAGTTAGTTAGTTAGTTAGTTAGTTAGTTAGTTAGTTAGTTAGTTAGTTAGTAGTTAGTTAGTTAGTTAGTTAGTTAGTTAGTTAGTTAGTTAGTTAGTTAGTTAGTTAGTTAGTTAGTTAGTTAGTTAGTTAGTTAGTTAGTTAGTTAGTTAGTTAGTTAGTTAGTTAGTTAGTTAGTTAGTTAGTTAGTTAGTTAGTTAGTTAGTTAATTAAAAAAAGGCCATTATCCGCCATATTAGGTCGACTATTAATTACTGTTTTCGACTAATTTACCCCCTCTCTCAATGCAGCTATTACATTATTTCCCATCGATAAAAACGCTTTCACTGTTAACCGTTAAAGAGGCCCCCACTTAAAAACCTGTATTTTCCAAAACTTCTAAATTACTTAAATTTAGAATGTTGTTTAAACATTACAAAAAAACACCAAAAACTGGACACCATTTATTGATACTTACCTATATACATGTTGCGGCAACCTCAAAATCCTAAGGCTTTTTTTAAATGTCGTTAAATTTAAATCTTCAATTACGTTAAGACAAACCAAAAAAAATCTAATATTTTATTTATCTTTATATCAAAGTTGTTGTCTTTTTAATTTTTTTTGGCAACAATGTAGTTGTTATTACCGCCAAATAATATTGGCACATCATTTCGTGCAACCATAACTAAACATAAGAGGAAAAGCTAAATTGTAAAGGGTAAGCGATCGGGAAGTGTTAACATGATGAATGTAAAAACGTTCTACGCAACAAGATCTGAAAACATGCGCGAGAGAATTCCATTGGCTACTTGAAATGTTGAAACAATGGATTGGACAAACAAAGGTGAGCCTAAAGAGAGAAAGGAAAGAACACGCACAAGAAAGTCTTAAAACTATGAAATGAAGGACAATTTCGGACACATTCCTTCAGTGTCAGGAGCAGATACTATCTTAAGTCCTAGTCAAAGTTTCTATAGTATCCACATACAAACACATGCTGTCCCTGGGATTAGAGCTTAAATCAAGGCCACCATGTTACTACCCGAAGGAACTCACTATTAACCATTCAAGAATTGTAGCTTCAGGGGCATTCTAGATTCCGTAGTAGCAGATTAAAGATACTAGTCAAACTTTGAAACTAAAACCAAATGGGTTCCAGAAAACTTTGTAGTGGTCACTTTCAAACGAAACATTCAATACAAACACAATATTCACTCAGTCATCGTTCGACTAACTCAACCTATTCAGGTTTCCCATCTATTGCCTCCATCTAGAGGCTTTTAGTTAAAGGCAAATACTGCAAAATCACTAATCTTATCAATCCTAACCTCGTTAGTCAAAACACACTAAAATCAAGACCTACTAACTCCAACCGCGTAACATATTCAGGTTTCCCATCTATTGCCTCCATCTTGAAACTTTTAGTTAAAGGCAGATACTGCAAAGTCTAATCTTATCAATCCTAACCTCGTCAATCAAAACACACTAAAATCAAGACCTACCAACTCCAAGACCTACTTAAAGGTAGATGCTGCAAAGTCACTAATCTTATCAATCCTAACCTCGTCAGTCAAAACAGACTAAAATCAAGACCTACTAACTCCAACCGCCTAATACCATCAACGAAAACTCACACAGGATATATGCAACCAACTATCACTTCCATCCCTACAATCACAGTCAGAAGTCATACTAAGGTTCCTTGAGGAACCCAGCTGTCCGATAAACAGTCAATGATGACAGTAATTTCCAAAACCTACCACCAACTGAGTAACACCATCAGCGAAAACTTGCACAGGACATGCAACCAACTATCACTTCCATCCCCACAATCACTGTCAGAAGTCTTACTAAGGTTCCAAGACGAACCCAGCAGTCGGACAATACTCGTCGTAGTCGAGAACGAAGACAGTCGTCACCCTAGGTAAACGTTTTTCTATAGTTCATTGTAGTTGCAGTGATGTTGTTACTGTTTCCAAAGAGCCATTGGACTTTCTCTTGGTTTGTGACCCTAGGTGTTACGATAAAGAACTCGTCCTCGGAACTGTCCCTTTTATCTCATCTGCTCTGCCATATTTCCAACATATATTCCCTCTACTCGAAGTTCCTTTCATTCATTCATTCTCCAATATCCTGTCATTCAGCAATTCATATCCAGATACATTGAACCTTTTCCCTGACCTAGAAGTAATGCAATAGCGCAACACTTTCAGGTCAACAGTATGGTCTCCTGTAACAACCTGATTTGCCTCATATAATACACAGGAATACATCATATAAAAACAGCCCTCGAACACATCATTATCTGACGATAACCCACTATTCAACATTCTGTCATTCAGCACATCATATCCGTATACATGGAGCCTTTTCTCTGATGTAATATTGCAACCTTTCCAGGTCAATGGCAAGGTCCCTGCCAAGCACCTGAATTGCCTCTGTAGAGACCATACGATACACCGGAATATAACATATTAAAACATATTAAATAGACCACCAGTCAGTATCTAAGGATACCCCACAGCAGATAAAACCACATCGTTCCATAAAGAGGCACAAGAAGTTGATCAATCAACAAATAGTCTCTTATATATAAGTAGTATATTAAAGCCCTACTATCTCCTTAGGATCAATGGACACGAACCCTACACAGTATCAGCTGTTCTTATTCATTAAAACTATTCACATGAGTAGTTCAGCATTGCATCACTTTTAGGATCCTTTTAATCAGCGTTAACCCCCAAGAACTTTTTGATTTATCCGAAGATTGAGACTTTAGTCAAATATCATCTTTAATTGTATTCCGGTCATGTAGTTGCATAATTACACAACTTTTAAAAAGTACCCTTTTTTGGATACTTCGACTGCAAACACATGTAGTTACCATATGGAAAATATATTGTGTTTCCTTTAGTTCCAAAAACATGCGCAACTATTTTGATTTTTCTCTGTTTATTCATTTTCGTACTGGGTGCTATGGTGTGGCTAAATGTTATATAGACAATAACCGATATCAACGACACAACCACTACCGCCAACAATAGCACCAACTCCACTATCAAAATTGCAACAACGTTACATTAGACGAGACCATATAATGTTATCTCGTTTAGCAGATATTGATGTTATTGTTGCTGTTGCAGCAGCAGCAATTGCTGCTGTTGTAGTTGCTTTTGTTGTTATGGCAATTGCTAGTTAATATCGATGATGATGGTGATGTTGATGATGATGACGGTAAGTATGTATGAAGACGAGATTGGTTAGTGTCGGTGCATTTATCAAACTTGTTTAAGTTTAGTGGGGCTGTTTAAGCATAAAAACCAAAACAAAATAGCAATAGAAAACAAAAAACTAAAAAAAATGTTATTCAAAAAGTCTTAGACAGACATGGAGACAACTTAGCTAGCCAGCCAAATAGTCAGCATCAGCCACCTGCATAGCCTTTGGGAAGCCCATGACAATATACCAAACACCACCACTCCAACCAAGGCAATTGCATAAACACTATACACCAACTTAATTTAAGTTAGTTTTTGTGCTGTTATTGTCCTCATCTTAGGCTGGTAGGTTGTTTGGCTCGCTGGCTGTCTGCCTGGTACCAATTTAGTACTTTACAACTACCGCGCACAATTGTAGCGTGTTGCATGTTACCTACGAATACATATATGCAATAATATAAAATAACAGCAACTTGCAACTGCTGTTAGCTGTTATTGTTGTTGTTTGGTGTTGCTGCTGCAGTACGTAGACCTTTTGTGAAAGTGAAACTTTTTTAACGGTTTTTTTTTTTTTTGGTTTATTGTTTTGAATTTTTTTTTTTTTGTCGTTATAGTTTTTGCTATTTAGGATATATAGCTAGGAGTCAGCTATTTTTATAATTGACTAATCCTCGTAAAGAATAATAGCAACAACAACAGCAGCAAGTGGTGAAACAGCTTTAGTAATGTGCAGCAGTGTAATAAGAAAGCGTAAAATTCGTCAACTTGAATATTTGAAGTATTAAGTTTGAACAGTTAAAATATAGTTAATAAGTCGAATTTTTAATACCCGATGTTTGTCGGTCTTAGCCTATTAACACAGAATTATACCAAGAGCAACTTTAGGTGATAGTTTGCTGCGCGCAAACAGTCAAGAAGAGTTGAAAAGACTCCATTTTGACACCACCACTCCACTTGTTGGATGTGGAATTAGCCTGTAGCATTGAAAAATCTCAGGATATTATTAAGTTTTGACCGAGATAGCTCACCAAGCTTTGATATGAAGTAGTTGCTAAGGAATCTACTTTTCCTGGTGGCCAGAGTAGGGCATTCGCAGAGAAAATTGAAGTCGGTTTCTTGCCTTTTCCCAATCCTAGCAACTGCTTTAGATAAATAGAGGGGGAGACCAAGTCGACCTGCGTGTCTACCTAGCGCCCAGTTTCCGTGTAATACTGCCAGCAAGTTTTAAGGTTGGTAGTTGCCAAGGAATCTTGACGGTCAGTGCAGGGAAAATGGCAGTCCGTTTCTTGCTTTTCCCAATCCTAGCTACTGCGTTAGTAGTCATAGAAGAGGAGACCAAGCCAACCTGGGTGTCTACCTAGGGCACAGTTTCCGTTAATTTCTTCCAGCTGCTTTGGAGATTGGTTATGAAGTTGTTGCCAAGGAATATATTTCTCTTCACAGAGAAAATGGAAGTCCGTTTCTTCCTTTTCCCAATCCTAGCAACTGCGTTAGTAGTCATAGCAAAGGAGACCAACCCGACCTGTGTTGGTACCTAGCACCAAGTTTCCGTTTATTACTGAAAGTAGGTTTCAAGGTTGGCTATAAAATAGTTGCTGTTTCTCTTGACGGCCAGAGCAGAGCATTCACAGAGAAGATGGAGCAGCGTTACTTGCTTTTCCCAATCCTAGCAACTGTGTTAGTATTCATAGACGAGGAACCTTTTGAAGAAAGAACCTGAGGATACTGCTTTTGATGGAATCTAACGGAGTTTGAGACTTTCAGAGCAGATTACTTTCTGGATAGCTTATCTGCTTGTTCATTGCTATAGTGCTTCCTATGTGAAGGGTAATGTCAGACAGAAGACCCAGTTCTGACAGATGCTTCATCTATCTAATAGAAAGGTATTAGTATATGAATTTAGTTGTCGACATAAATGCCTATATTGCCTCGAATATTGAGATCATATAGTGTTCTATAGGCTCATAGATATCGCAAATATTTCAGCCTGAATAACACTACGTTTTTTGGAACAATGACAGCTTATTCGCAGAAGACTCAGAAGATCAACAACGCAGTTCATCTTTGAACCATGGTAATACTGACTTAAAAAATTCTATCAAAGTCTGTGTGTGGTGTAGTGTAGTCGGATGGCTGGCTCAAGATTGGTGACAGTAGATTTAGCACGTTCATACGTTTTGGATTTCCAACATCTAGATGAGTTGAGCCTCGCTGCTTTACAGGCAGAGAAAGCCATTATATGAAGATCTATAGGTAGAATGCGCAGCATTCGAAGGTTTAACTAAATTGCTTGGATTTACCTTAAGGCCGCTGTCTGTGGCTCAGTAGTTGAGTAGCACCAGAGCATTAGACATCGGTACAGTTTGGAATTCATCGTTTCTGTTTCGAGAATTTAGAGATCCAAACCTGGCATTCGTGAGTTTCATAATATAGTATTTCCTTTGCGGAAAAAGTGAAGGCTAGGTAATCTTTAGACCTGAGAAATTGTTTAAAGAGATATTTTGAAAACCACAAGCTATGTCTCGCCAATATCTCATCGTTTTTCCTTTATGTTAATGCCATTTTGTACCCTATACTATAGAGTCGTATTTCTGCTTTTGTGACTAGATACTAAGCAAGATAACATGTATATGCCAATTTAGCCGATATTAGGGAATTACCACTTAGAAAACCGATGAGAAAAATTTGACTAAAAGCTGCAGAGCGCAAAAACTAAGAATATAGATAAACAGATTGAACGTACAATTTATTCAATATTAAAGGAACCTATTAGCAGCGGTCTTGTTTGTGGTAAAATGTTGATTCATTTCGAAAATCCAAAACTCTCCAAAAAAGCACAGAAATATTGTTTTCCAGATGAAAGCATTATCCGGTATGTCAGGACTTTGGAGAACGAGATTCTCAACATCCAAGAAAGTGCCAGCACATGTTTGCATTAATACAAAGGCGGGAATGTACATTCTTTCCTTACTTCCTGTACATCAATATCATTTAAGAAGATCTGATTAGGACCAAATAGGGTCATCAACCAGTTTATGATGGACGTTTCTCTTTAGCTAAAGAGGCCTCATCCAGAGCAAAGCGAGTTGATATTTAATACTAGTTAGTACTTGATAGATTTAATCAACTTCAACTTCGGACTGGGAATATCTAATCGTTTTGTTTTAGTCGAAATAGAAAAGGTCAACTCTGGAGCAATCAAGATCACCAACATAAGAGCAGAGGAATGGACAAAAGATATCCACTGTATCAGGTGTTGTTGGGTGCTCAAAATGTTTCTGATCACCAATTCTGAGACTCTTGAAGAATACTTATCGTCATTTCAGAAGAACTTATGATATGTCTTTAAAACCAGGCGTTATGTTTGAATGATTAATGTAATTTAGTTGATGTACGTTCATATTCATCGAGGAAGACCTTTTGAGGAACAAAGAGAGCATATCATCCGGTGATCAAAAACTAAACTTAACTAGGGATAAAATTACTAAGATTTGGATGAAGATTACCCTGATTTTAGTTGAAGAACTCTGAAGTAATCAGATTGATTCCTTTACAGAGTTTGATGTCGTCCAATAAATAAGATGTCAAGATCATCGGATGTGGTAACAAAAATTTCCTAATCTTTATTAAAAACTACATATGTGGATTAACCGAGCGTGGACTAATGTAGAGACTGAGATAGCGTTCTTGATTAAAACAACATAAAGAATTTTAAAGCAGTAGGACTGTACGATACAATTAGGATAGATGAGGGTTCCAAAGGAAGATAATTTCTATATGAGATTAATTAATTATGGACCAAAAAAAAAAAACTTCCCTATTCGTTTCATTCTTTTTTGTTATCTTAATCATGTGGAGTTCTGTGATGTCAAATGGTTAAAGGGTATAAATATTATCGAATGTGTGGGGGCATTGAAAAGGATCTAGGTTTTTTTGAGAACTTCGATTTCATCTTCGTAGTTGCGAGTTTGCATTGCTGCAACATAAAGATCGAAATCGATCAAGCTATATACAGGATCTTGAAGCAAAAGAATGGACTATCAAATTAGGTATATTAATAGGGTTTTGACCCATTTTAGTGCGATTTAGGTGGGTCACATAAAGGTCATTGTCACCTATTTACTTCTGCTGTTAGAAAAACTTAAAACATTCGGTGATGACCAACTATAATTTTCTTATCTATTTACATAGCAAAACCAGCCTTTACCACTTGGTTAAAACTTTGTGTGTCCGCATCTGTTTGTATTATAACTGTTAGGAAGTTTACGATAAATACTAGTAGTACCGCTAGTTCCGTAATGTTCATATGTTCGTTTTTGAATTGTTTGACTGCATTTTAGATATTTCGGATACGTTTTTTAACTATTTCATTTGTGTTTACTTTAAAAACTATTTTTTGTTAATGAAAGTGAATGTCTGTAAATGGTTTTGGTCTATTTGTTTGGTTAACAGATAGAAAAATGTTAAGCCAACCAACATATTTTTCATACCATTTATTTATAAACGAAATCAATTAATTCTGCAGAAAAAAGTAATTGAATAGAATTTGAGACGGAGGAAAGGAATTGTAGATACCAGGAACCTAAACAAATGTTTATACTTATTAAATATTTGATCATTTACCAGTAGACTACAGACTAAATCTTTTGCTACCATTAGAGATCACTGATCAGTTAAACAAAATTAGCGAAACATAATACTTTGCTAATGATATCTTCAAGATCTTGTGATTGCAAATTCTATGCTCAAAACTTCAAACACTTCCCTTTACTTTTCATACCCACTGTAGTGCTTCCCTACTGTAATACAATTTATCTCCCTCAATTTGTGATATCTCTTTTTCATTTTCCTGCCACCAATTATTCTTCCAATTTTATTTAAAACAAATTTATAAATTGTAACATTTATAGTTCAATTCAATTCATTTTTAAGGTGTTGCCCTCTCTTACGATAATGATCACAATTAACAACCAATTTCATTTCACCAATTTTGTTTCGTTGTTACCGCACAGTGCCCCTCCTCCTACGGTTGCTTCTGTTATAACGACTGCTACTGCAGCAATTAAATGCTAGACGAAAAGTAAGCAGAAAAACGACATACAAACATTGTTTTTACTCAACGATCATGTTTATTGTAATTAAATGCTGTTGAACGAAAGAAATAGAGTGACTTTTCTTTGATATGTTATAAAATGATTTGAAACTGTTGGAAATTGTCAGGAAAAATAATTGTCGTCAAATTTAGTTTAAATTAAAAAGTTAAATAAATCTTCAGGAGTTGTAGAATGAATAAAAAAATGAGGTTGAGGAACAACATTGTTGTTTAAGAGTAAATGACAATTTTAGAGGTTGGCCTTGGGTGGGTAAATAATGGAAATAATATGAGGAATAATATTGAACTTAATGTGAAGTTTTCATACTGCTTGTGTGTAACGATTTCCCAGGTCGGGCAAAAGATTATATGATATGCGGCGAACCAGCTGGTTAGATAGAGACTGACTAGCTGACTGACTGACTAACTAACTAACTAACTAACTAACTAACTAACTAACTAACTAACTAACTAACTAACTAACTAACTAACTAAAAACTACTAAACTAACTACTAACTAAAACTAACTAAAACTAACTAACTAACTAACTAACTAACTAACTAACTAACTAACTAACTAACTAACTAACTAACTAACTAACTAACTAACTAACTAAACTAAACTAACTAAACTAACTAACAACTAACTAACTAACTAACTAACTAACTACTAACTACTAACTAACTAACTAAACTAACTAAAAAAACTAACTAACTAACTACTAACTAACTAACTAACTAACTACTAACTAACTAACTAACTAACTAACTAACTAACTACTAACTAACTAACTAACTAACTAACTAACTAACTACTACTAACTAACTAACTACTAACTAACTACTAACTAACTAACTACTAACTAACTAACTAACTAACTAACTAACTAACTACTAACTAACTAACTAACTACTAACTAACTAACTAACTAACTACTAACTAACTACTACTAACTAACTAACTAACTAACTAACTAACTAACTAACTAACTAACTAACTAACTAACTAACTAACTAACTAACTAACTAACTAACTAACTAACTAACTACTAACTAACTAACTAACTAACTAACTAACTAACTAACTAACTAACTAACTAACTAACTAACTAACTAACCTAACTAACTAACTACTACTACTAACTAACTAACTACTACATAACTAACTAACTAACTAACTAACTAACTTACTACTAACTAACTCACTAACTAACTAACTAACTAACTAACTAACTAACTAACTAACTACTACTAACTAACTAACACTAACTAACTAACTAACTAACTACTAACTACTAACTAACTAACTAACTAACTACTAACTAACTAACTAACTAACTAATAACTAACCTAACTAACTAACTAACTACTAACTAACTAACTAACTAACTAACTAACTAACTAACTAACTACTAACTAACTAACTAACTAACTAACTAACTAACTAACTAACTAACTAACTACTAACTAACTAACTAACTACTAACTAACCTAACTAACTAACTAACTAACTAACTAACTACTAACTAACTAACTACACTAACTAACTAACTACTAACTAACTACTAACTAACTAACTAACTAACTAACTAACTAACTAACTAACTAACTAACTACTAACTAACTAACTAACTACTAACTAACTAACTACTAACTAACTAACTAAACTACTAACTAACTAACTAACTAACTAACTAACTAACTACTAACTAACTAACTACTAACTAACTAACTAACTAACTACTAACTAACTAACTAACTAACTAACTAACTACTAACTACTAACAACTACTAACTAACTAACTAACTAACTAACTAACTAATTAACTAACTGGCTGGCTGGCTGACTGACTAACTAAGAACAATTATCCTTAACTAGAACGACATGTTCCCAAATCATTTCTCTAACCTGTGCACCCATAAATTTTACGATATAGTATGGCGGACATCGGGTCATATTTGTCCCTAGTCCCCGTATAAGGTTCTTAAATGCTGATAATTGGGTTAAAAATACTAGTAAAGCAATGAAATTTGATACAAAATATTTCTATAGGAACCTAAATCTCTCGACCAAATTTTCTGGCAATCGGTCCATAATTGACCCTACCCTTTCAGATAATTACTTTAAGTCTCATTACTGGCTTAAAAATATCTGTATGTCAATGAAATTCGACACAAACTAGTTTTATAGGAACCTTTGAATTAAAAGTTTTTGACCAGAAAGGTTTAGATTGAGCTTGCTCATGACATATGTTCTTCCTCAACGGGACTACTATGACAAGAGATTAGGTAGCTCGAGTACTTCAACAAAGTGCGCGTTTAATGGACCGGCATCCATATTCGTAAATTGCAACCTGCGTGTAAGATACGCAAAGGGCAGGTGGTAAGTCGTTATATTTTTGCTCACCCAGTGGATGAAAAAGTACCATCGTGAGATAGGCCCACACGGCAGGTATTCACGTAAAGCACTTCGACATTCGTGAGCATTTGGAAAAAGTCAGGAAGATGGACTTATGTATTTGCACGATTTGAGACTTGTCTTGTTCTTAAGTTGGTTGTCTGTAGTAATAAGACGCTATCGATTGATTGAAATAATCGAGGCCATTGATCATATCTTCCCGAGGCAATTGTTTCCCTTACTACTAGGTTTCGCATGATTTTTTAAGTGTTTGCAAACGTTTCATCCAACATACCATATTTCAATAAAATCATTTCCTAACTACCACTCATTATAGATTAAAAAACTTAATTAAAAACTTTAATTAATACCTCGTTTAAATCATTAATCTAGTCATAACATTTTAATAAAATTCCACATTATATACCCACCATATAGGCATGTTGCACTTTCCGGAAACATAATATCCGCCTAATTTCAACAAATTTCCCTGCTGCTTGTAAAAAAAACTCAAAACTAATTAATTTTAAAATGGCCA
The DNA here is from genome assembly GCF_015586225.1 of Lucilia sericata. Lineage (NCBI taxonomy): Eukaryota > Metazoa > Arthropoda > Insecta > Diptera > Calliphoridae > Lucilia > Lucilia sericata. The sequence continues at coordinate 90,935 of NW_023995261.1, forward strand.
AGAAACAACAACAACAAAAATCAACATTAAACGCCACTTGCTTTGCCAAAAACTATTAATAATCAATTTAAACTAAAACTTAATCAAAAATTATTTAAATTTTCATGTTATGAGTGTTATTTTGAACACAATTAGTTGTTATGATTTCACATTTTGTTAATAACACGTTAAACTCGTACCAACTCTTGAATATGGTGTAAAATGTACATAGAGGTTGTTGCTGTTTTCTTTGTTGGCCTTTATTTTGTTTTTGTTATTATTCGAAATTTTTTCATCTTATTTAAATATTATTTCTTACGACAATTTTCTTCCTAACTAAACAACATGATTGTTTCTTTTGTTGTTGCTGTTGTTGCTTTGCTTTGGCTAAACAACTCTGGCGGTAATTTAATATTGAAATTGTACTTGATATGCACTTGAGATGAAGACCAACCAAACTGCCACAAAAATGAAGCACAGAGGAGAAGAAGTAAAACATTGTAAGAGCCACTGTATGAGCAGAGGCACCACCTATGCCGGGGATTGGTAAAAGAGTGTAAACATTGGTGAAAATTATATTTTGAAGAAGTGCAGGACTTAGGTAAAACTTTGGAGATATCAACTCATAATCTTTATTCTTGAAATAGTTTCCTTATTTGGAACCAAAGTGTTGGCTGAACTTCTTTCTATTATAACTGTTAATCTTAAACTGATCTTGATTTTGAGGTCAAAATCTGATCTTGATAAGTGTCAAATTATTTTAACCGATATATGGTTGTGGAGGGGAGAGGTTTGTGACTGTTCCCTTGACATATCAGGAGAAACTTTTATTATCATATACAGGCCTATAAGTTCCCGGGGAGTTTGTTACCTCTCCTTTTTTTTTTTTTGATATCCCGAAGTTCATGAATGTCTTCAAATTTGCAGTTTGGAACTTTCAAAATTTCTTTATGGATATTTCACAAACTTTATATTCATTCCCATAGTGCTATATATGTATATCCAAAATTTTGGGACGACTATTACTTTAGGATTCACATACTTCATTCAGAGTGATACCGAAGACACCTCTGGTTACATGAAGATGAAAAGTTTTCTAGTTCTTTGTTTAGATGCAGTGTCAAAGATTTGTATTTGTGTTTTAAATAGGAGCCACCTTCGGCTTCTAAAATGACACTTTAGAGGGCTTTATATGTCTGTATATGATCGCGAACTTCAAAAACTAGTTACAAATGTTTGGGTTACGATTCAGAGAGCTCACGTTTCGTATTGTCATTCTGGAAGTAGTCAACATTGTCGACTTTTGCGATAACAGTTTAATAGACTTCATACCTTCTTCGTTTAAGTTAGAGATCATTTTCACCTTTCGTGGGGATGAAGGAATTTGTAAGTGTGGTTGAAAAAGGTTGAGGATCTAAGTACATATTTACGATCAATTGATACTGATGTATTGTACATTTCACAACCTGTTGACAATATGATTAAATCCAAAACTTGTTTACTAAGGAAAGCTTATGTTAGTTAGTTAGTTAGTTAGTTAGTTAGTTAGTTAGTTAGTTAGTAGTTAGTAGTTAGTTAGTTAGTTAG
>NW_023995261.1:97500-142896 GCF_015586225.1 Lucilia sericata
GGGGATATTGGATTTTATATTGTGTCTTTTTGCAATTTTTTTCTTTCGTATGTAGTTTTGTTTAAACGAAGAAGTAGCAAAAATAAAACTAGCAAGGTGGATTTGACTTTCACTTGACTAGTTAAAAAGGTTTTTCATGATTTGTTTGGTACAAAAAACTACAAAACCAAACTGTGAAAATATAAATAATAATATTGGAAAATTTTTTAAATTTCCGATTTTAAATGTCAATAAACGTTTGAAAGGAAATATTTTGGTTTTGATGGTATGTTGTTATATGTAAGGAAATTGTTATAGTTTAAATGCTATAAAAAAAGGACTTTGTATAGTCAGTAGTCTAGTCTATAGTCTAGTATATAGTCTAGTCTATAGTCTGGACTAGTCTAGTCTATTGTCTAGTCTATAGTCTAGTCTATAGTCTAGTCTATAGTCTAGTCTATAGTCTAGTCTATAGTCTAGTCTATAGTCTAGTCTATAGTCTAGTCTATAGTCTAGTCTATAGTCTAGTCTATAGTCTAGTCTATAGTCTAGTCTATAGTCTAGTCTATAGTCTAGTCTATAGTCTAGTCTATAGTCTAGTCTATAGTCTAGTCTATAGTCTAGTCTATAGTCTAGTCTATAGTCTAGTCTATAGTCTAGTCTATAGTCTAGTCTATAGTCTAGTCTATAGTCTAGTCTATAGTCTAGTCTATAGTCTAGTCTATAGTCTAGTCTATAGTCTAGTCTATAGTCTAGTCTATAGTCTAGTCTATAGTCTAGTCTATAGTCTAGTCTATAGTCTAGTCTATAGTCTAGTCTATAGTCTAGTCTATAGTCTAGTCTATAGTCTAGTCTATAGTCTAGTCTATAGTCTAGTCTATAGAGTCTATAGTCTAGTCTATAGTCTAGTCTATAGTCTAGTCTATAGTCTAGTCTATAGTCTAGTCATAGTCTAGTCTATAGTCTAGTCTATAGTCTAGTCTATAGTCTAGTCATAGTCTAGTCTATAGTCTAGTATAGTCTAGTCTATAGTCTAGTCTATAGTCTAGTCTATAGTCTAGTCTATAGTCTAGTCTATAGTCTAGTCTATAGTCTAGTCTATAGTCTAGTCTATAGTCTAGTCTATAGTCTAGTCTATAGTCTAGTCTATAGTCTAGTCTATAGTCTAGTCTATAGTCTAGTCTATAGTCTAGTCTATAGTCTAGTCTATAGTCTAGTCTATAGTCTAGTCTATAGTCTAGTCTATAGTCTAGTCTATAGTCTAGTCTATAGTCTAGTCTATAGTCTAGTCTATAGTCTAGTCTATAGTCTAGTCTATAGTCTAGTCTATAGTCTAGTCTATAGTCTAGTCTATAGTCTAGTCTATAGTCTAGTCTATAGTCTAGTCTATAGTTAGTCTATAGTCTAGTCTATAGTCTAGTCTATAGTCTAGTCTATAGTCTAGTCTATAGTCTAGTCTATAGTCTAGTCTATAGTCTAGTCTATAGTCTAGTCTATAGTCTAGTCTATAGTCTAGTCTATAGTCTAGTCTATAGTCTAGTCTATAGTCTAGTCTATAGTCTAGTCTATAGTCTAGTCTATAGTCTAGTCTATAGTCTAGTCTATAGTCTAGTCTATAGTCTAGTCTATAGTCTAGTCTATAGTCTAGTCTATAGTCTAGTCTATAGTCTAGTCTACAGTCTAGTCTATAGTCTAGTCTATAGTCTAGTCTACAGTCTAGTCTATAGTCTAGTCTATAGTCTAGTCTATACTCTAGTCTATAGTCTAGTCTATAGTCTAGTCTATAGTCTAGTATATAGTCTAGTCTATATTCTAGTCTATAGTCTAGTCTATAGTCTAGTCTATAGTCTAGTCTATAGTCTAGTCTATAGTCTAGTCTATAGTCTAGTCTATAGTCTAGTCTATAGTCTAGTCTATAGTCTAGTCTACAGTCTAGTCTATAGTCTAGTCTATAGTCTAGTCTATAGTCTAGTCTATAGTCTAATCTATAGTCTAGTCTATAGTCTAGTCTATAGTCTAGTCTATAGTCTAGTCTATAGTCTAGTCTATAGTCTAGTCTATAGTCTAGTCTATAGTCTAGTCTATAGTCTAGTCTATAGTCTAGTCTATAGTCTAGTCTATAGTCTAGTCTATAGTCTAGTCTATAGTCTAGTCTATAGTCTAGTCTATAGTCTAGTCTATAGTCTAGTCTATAGTCTAGTCTACAGTCTAGTCTATAGTCTAGTCTATAGTCTAGTCTATACTCTAGTCTATAGTCTAGTCTATAGTCTAGTCTATAGTCTAGTATATAGTCTAGTCTATATTCTAGTCTATAGTCTAGTCTATAGTCTAGTCTATAGTCTAGTCTATAGTCTAGTCTATAGTCTAGTCTATAGTCTAGTCTATAGTCTAGTCTATAGTCTAGTCTATAGTCTAGTCTATAGTCTAGTCTATAGTCTAGTCTACAGTCTAGTCTATAGTCTAGTCTATAGTCTAGTCTATACTCTAGTCTATAGTCTAGTCTATAGTCTAGTCTATAGTCTAGTATATAGTCTAGTCTATTCTAGTCTATAGTCTAGTCTATAGTCTAGTCTATAGTCTAGTCTATAGTCTAGTCTATAGTCTAGTCTATAGTCTAGTCTATAGTCTAGTCTATAGTCTAGTCTATAGTCTAGTCTATAGTCTAGTCTATAGTCTAGTCTACAGTCTAGTCTATAGTCTAGTCTATAGTCTAGTCTATAGTCTAGTCTATAGTCTAGTCTATAGTCTAGTCTATAGTCTAATCTATAGTCTAGTCTATAGTCTAGTCTATAGTCTAGTCTATAGTCTAGTCTATAGTCTAGTCTATAGTCTAGTCTATAGTCTAGTCTATAGTCTAGTCTATAGTCTAGTCTATAGTCTAGTCTATAGTCTAGTCTATAGTCTAGTCTATAGTCTAGTCTATAGTCTAGTCTATAGTCTAGTCTATAGTCTAGTCTATAGTCTAGTCTATAGTCTAGTCTATAGTCTAGTCTATAGTCTAGTCTATAGTCTAGTCTATAGTCTAGTCTATAGTCTAGTCTATAGTCTAGTCTATAGTCTAGTCTATAGTCTAGTCTATAGTCTAGTCTATAGTCTAGTCTATAGTCTAGTCTATAGTCTAGTCTATAGTCTAGTCTATAGTCTAGTCTATAGTCTAGTCTATAGTCTAGTCTATAGTATAGTCTATAGTCTAGTATAATCTAGTCTATAGTCTAGTCTATAGTCTAGTCTATAGTCTAGTCTATAGTCTAGTCTATAGTCTAGTCTATAGTCTAGTCTATTGTCTAATCTATAGTCTAGTCTATAGTCTAGTCTATAGTCTAGTCTATAGTCTAGTCTATAGTCTAGTCTATAGTCTAGTCTATAGTCTAGTCTATAGTCTAGTCTATAGTCTAGTCTATTGTCTAATCTATAGTCTAGTCTATAGTCTAGTCTATAGTCTAGTCTATAGTCTAGTCTATAGTCTAGTCTATAGTCTAGTCTATAGTCTAGTCTATAGTCTAGTCTATAGTCTAGTCTATAGTCTAGTCTATAGTCTAGTCTATAGTCTAGTCTATAGTCTAGTCTATAGTCTAGTCTATAGTCTAGTCTATAGTCTAGTCTATAGTCTAGTCTACAGTCTAGTCTATAGTCTAGTCTATAGTCTAGTCTATACTCTAGTCTATAGTCTAGTCTATAGTCTAGTCTATAGTCTAGTCTACAGTCTAGTCTATAGTCTAGTCTATAGTCTAGTCTATACTCTAGTCTATAGTCTAGTCTATAGTCTAGTCTATAGTCTAGTATATAGTCTAGTCTATAGTCTAGTCTATATTCTAGTCCATGGTCTGTCCCATATTCTAGTCTATAATCTAGTCTATAGTCTAGTCTATAGTCCAGTCTATAGTCTAGTCTATAGTCTAGTATAGTCTAGTCTATAGTCTAGTCTATAGTCTAGTCTATAGTCTAGTCTATAGTCTAGTCTATAGTCTAGTATATAGTCTAGTTATAGTCTAGTCTATAGTCTAGTCTATAGTCTAGTATATAGTCTAGTCTATATTCTAGTCCATGTTCTGTCCCATATTCTAGTCTATAGTCTAGTCTATAGTCTAGTCTATAGTCTAGTCTATAGTCTAGTCTATAGTCTAGTCTATAGTCTAGTCTATAGTCTAGTCTATAGTCTAGTCTATAGTCTAGTCTATAGTCTAGTCTATAGTCTAGTCTATAGTCTAGTCTATAGTCTAGTCTATATTCTAGTCCATGGTCTGTCCCATATTCTAGTCTATAATCTAGTCTATAGTCTAGTCTATAGTCTAGTCTATAGTCTAGTCTATAGTCTAGTCTATAGTCTAGTCTATATTCTAGTCCATGGTCTGTCCCATATTCTAGTCTATAGTCTTGTCTATAGTCCAGTTTATAATCTAGTTTATGGTCTGGTGTATAGTTTAGTCCATAGTCTAGTCTATACTTTTGTCTATAGTCTAATCTACAGGCTATATTTGCGTTAAGCAACCTTAATAAGTGCTGCGGTAAGCAAAATATTTAACAAGCAATTGCTTTTATGGCCTTTATCAAGATATTCATCTATTTAATTTGTCTTTTTCTCTAATTAAGTCAACTTATTGTTATATATATGAATGTATTTAAAGTCGTTTTTGATTCATACATTTAACCGCAATGGTTAATCACGGTTGTTTTCTTTTTGTTTTCTTGGTCGACTGGATTTCCACGTGCTTTTCATTTAAATGTATTTAACCTTCTCTAATTAAAGTGTTTTACTCTTGTATGACTATTCAAAAAAATTGTTGTTTCATTTCGTCTTCAACATTTTGTAAAGCCACCTTTAAGCCAACTAAGCGCCATTGTTTTGTTTAATTTTCATAAAACAAAATAAAAGCAACTTGTATGTAATTAACACCCATTAACTAGGCTTTACACTTAGAACAACAATCATGTTGATTGTTATGAATAAATCAGGTACGTTGAAGAAAAAAAATCACTGAGTGACTGAGGTTGGTTTTATTTATATTTTTCTTCAACTCAAATCTTGACCTTGTATTTCGAGCTGAAGAAATACACTTGTTCTTAGTCTATTGTCATTTAATGTACATTCGTTCTACAACATTTTAACACTGACAACTAGACAACAGCAACAAATTCTTAAAGTGGTGCTTTGTTGTAGTAAATTTTTATGTTAATGGTTTCAGTTTTGTTATTGTTAGCTTATTTTGTTAGTTTGCCTCCAAAAAGTCATGACCTAAACCTAAGCACCTATTATCACTTTTTTTAAATGTTGTATTTTTGTTTATGGTTTCCCAAAAAAAAAAAAAAAAAATATGATATATGGTTTTGTTTCTTTGTCTATTATTCTTAATTTGTTTTACATAAGCTTCATAATTATTTAATAATTTGTTTTGTTAAATTTAAAATGTTCTATTAAATAATAGGGTGGTTTCCGCCATGGTTTTATATAACTTTCAAACCACATTAATCTACGAATAGTAATAATCAGAAATAATTGCTAAATTGGAACTAGAACAGAACAGAACTAGAACAGATCTAGAACAGAACTAGAACAGAACTCGAACAGAACTAGAACTGAACTAGAACAGAACTAGAACAGAACTAGAACAGAACTAGAACAGAACTAGAACAGAACTAGAACAGAACTAGAACAGAACTAGAACAGAACTAGAACAGAACTAGAACAGAACTAGAACAGAACTAGAACAGAACTAGAACAGAACTAGAACAGAACTAGAACAGAACTAGAACAGAACTAGAACAGAACGAACAGAACAGAACTAGAACAGAACTATAACAGAACTAGAACAGAACTAGAACAGAACTAGAACAGAACTAGAACAGAACTAGAACAGAACTAGAACAGAACTAGAACTGAACTAGAACTGAACTAGAACTGAACTAGAACTGAACTAGAACTGAACTAGAACTGAACTAGAACTGAACTAGAACTGAACTAGAACTGAACTAGAACTGAACTAGAACTGAACTAGAACTGAACTAGAACTGAACTAGAACTGAACTAGAACTGAACTAGAACTGAACTAGAACTGAACTAGAACTGAACTAGAACTGAACTAGAAATGAACTAGAACTGAACTAGAACTGAACTAGAACTGAACTAGAACTGAACTAGAACTGAACTAGAACTGAACTAGAACTGAACTAGAACTGAACTAGAACTGAACTAGAACTGAACTAGAACTGAACTAGAACTGATTTAGAACTGAACTAGAACTGAACTAGAACTGAACTAGAACTAGAACTGAACTAGAACTAGAACTGAACTAGAACTGAACTAGAACTGAACTAGAACTGAACTAGAACTGAAGAAACTGAACTAGAACTGAACTAGAACTGAACTAGAACTGAACTAGAACTGAACTAGAACTGAACTAGAACTGAACTAGAACTGAACTAGAACTGAACTAGAACTGAACTAGAACTGAACTAGAACTGAACTAGAACTGAACTAGAACTGAACTAGAACTGAACTAGAAACTGAACTGAACTAGAACTGAACTAGAACTGAACTAGAACTGAACTAGAACTGAACTAGAACTGAACTAGAACTGAACTAGAACTGAACTAGAACTGAACTAGAACTGAACTAGAACTGAACTAGAACTGAACTAGAACTGAACTAGAACTGAACTAGAACTGAACTAGAACTGAACTAGAACTGAACTAGAACTGAACTAGAACTGAACTAGAACTGAAGTAGAACTGAACTAGAACGGAACTAGAACTGAACTAGAACTGAACTAGAACTGAACTAGAACTGAACTAGAACTGAACTAGAACTGAACTAGAACTGAACTAGAACTGAACTAGAACTGAACTAGAACTGAACTAGAACTGATCTAGAACTGAACTTGAACTGAACTAGAACTGAACTAGAACTGAACTAGAACTGAACTAGAACTGAACTAGAACTGAACTAGAACTGAACTAGAACTGAACTGGAACTGAACTAGAACTGAACTAGAACAGAAAGAACTGAACTAGAACTGAACTAGAACTGAATTAGAACTGAACTGAACTAGAACTGATCTAGAACTGAACTAGAACTGAACTAGAACTGAACTAGAACTGAGCTAGAACTGAACTAGAACTGAACTAGAACTGAACTAGAACTGAACTAGAACTGAACTAGAACTGAACTAGAACTGAACTAGAACTGAACTAGAACTGAACTAGAACTGAACTAGAACTGAACTAGAACTGAACTAGAACTGAACTAGAACTGAACTAGAACTGAACTAGAACTGAACTAGAACTGAACTAGAACTGAACTAGAACTGAACTAGAACTGAACTAGAACTGAACTAGAACTGAACTAGAACTGAACTAGAACTGAACTAGAACTGAACTAGAACTGAACTAGAACTGAACTAGAACTGAACTAGAACTGAACTAGAACTGAACTAGAACTGAACTAGAACTGAACTAGAAAGAACTGAACTGAACTAGAACTGAACTAGAACTGAACTGAACTAGAACTGAACTAGAACTGAACTAGAACTGAACTAGAACTGAACTAGAACTGAACTAGAACTGAACTAAAACTGATCTAGAACTGAACTAGAACTGAACTAGAACTGAACTAGAACTGAACTAGAACTGAACTAGAACTGAACTAGAACTGAACTAGAACTGAACTAGAACTGAACTAGAACTGAACTAGAACTGAACTAGAACTGAACTAGACTGAACTAGAACTGAACTAGAACTGAACTAGAACTGAACTAGAACTGAACTAGAACTGAACTAGAACTGAACTAGAACTGAACTAGAACTGAACTAGAACTGAACTAGAACTGAACTAGAACTGAACTAGAACTGAACTAGAACTGAACTAGAACTGAACTAGAACTGAACTAGAACTGAACTAGAACTGAACTAGAACTGAACTAGAACTGAACTAGAACTGAACTAGAACTGAACTAGAACTGAATTAGAAGAACTGAACTAGAACTGAACTAGAACTGAACTAGAACTGAACTAGAACTGAACTAGTACTAAACTAGAACTGAACTAGAACTAGAACTGAACTAGAACTAGAACTGAACTAGAACTGAACTAGAACTAAACTAGAACTGAACTAGAACTGAACTAGAACTGAACTAGAACTGAACTAGAACTGAACTAGAACTGAACTAGAACTGAACTAGAACTGAACTAGAACTGAACTAGAACTGAACTAGAACTGAACTAGAACTGAACTAGAACTGAACTAGAACTGAACTAGAAACTGAACTATAACTGAACTAAACTGAACGAGAACTGGACTGGAGTGAACTAGAACGTAGTTCTAGTTACAGGAAATTCCATATTATACCGAAAAGGGATGTATAATTGATTGTATTTTGCATTGAAATTTGTTTATTTCTGGTAGTTAATAAACTACTGACCTGAGGCATAATTTGATGAAAATTTATTTGTTTGTTTTGCCTTTTCAATTCTCTGTGCCCGCCAAGTGTACATTGTCTATCAATTTGTTTAGTTTTTAAAGTTGGCCAATTGTAAAAGAATTTACAAATTATATATCTGCAGTTTCTTCCGTTTTACACAATGAAGGTGTCATTTAAATTACGGTAGGGGAAACTCTTTTTAGAAAATAGGGGCAATGGGAAATTGGCGATAGTAAAATAATTTAAATTGTTAATTTTTATAATATACTTCGGAATTCATAATAGGAAAAATGTTTTGAATTTGAAGATGATTTAAAATTTTTATTTATATTAGTGCGCACCCTCTATTGAGCTTCCATGGCTTTTGACCATTTACAACAAAACAACTGAAAACTTCCACTTATTCCAGATTTGAAAAGCTCCATTATGTATAGGAAAAAATTTTGCACGTTTAAACACCGCCTAGTACGGTTAGTGAAGTGAAACTATTGTATTTGTATTTCTTCCTTTGAACGTTATTTTTTTGCAGCTTTTTTCAATATGGTCAGCGCAATAATTCCGTTAATTTCTTTTTGCTTCTTGCAACTTAGTTTTTATATTCATTTGATTTTTTTTTTTTTTTTTTGAAAATTCGTATTTGAAATACAACATTTATTTGACTGGTCGGTCATTCATTCGTTTGTTCGCTGGTACGTTCATTCATTCAGTCATTCATTGATGGCATGTTCAGTGGTATTCGTTAAGAAATTTATTGGATTTTCTTCTGTGCAAAAGCTATTAACTCTTAACTTACCAATTTTGGTATTCCTGCTGATTTTTATTTTATTTCCACTTATAAATTCGTTGTAGTTTTTTTATACCTTACACCTCTATACAGTGGAGGGTATTATGCGCTTATGGTGAAGTTTGTTACACAAGTTCTAATTCAGTTCTAGTTCAGGTCTAGTTCAGTTCTAGTTCAGTTCTAGTTTAGTTCTAGTTAAGTTCTAGTTCAGTTCTAGTTCAGTTCTAGTTCAGTTCTAGTTCAGTTCTAGTTCAGTTCTAGTTCAGTTCTAGTTCAGTTCTACTTCAGTTCTAGTTCAGTTCTAGTTCAGTTCCAGTTCAGTTCTAGTTCAGTTCCAGTTCGGTTCTAGTTCAGTTCTAGTTCAGTTCTAGTTCAGTTCTAGTTCAGTTCTAGTTCAGTTCTAGTTCAGTTTTAGTTCAGTTCAGTTCTAGTTCAGTTCTAGTTTAGTTCTAGTTCAGTTCTAGTTCAGTTCTAGTTCAGTTCTAGTTAGTTCTAGTTCAGTTCTAGTTCAGTTCTAGTTCAGTTCTAGTTCAGTTCTAGTTCAGTTCTAGTTCAGTTCTAGTTCAGTTCTAGTTCAGTTCTAGTTCAGTTCTAGTTCAGTTCTAGTTCAGTTCTAGTTCAGTTCTAGTTCAGTTCTAGTTCAGTTCTAGTTCAGTTCTAGTTCAGTTCTAGTTCAGTTCTAGTTCAGTTCTAGTTCAGTTCTAGTTCAGTTCTAGTTCAGTTCTAGTTCAGTTCTAGTTCAGTTCTAGTTCAGTTCTAGTTCAGTTCTAGTTCAGTTCTAGTTCAGTTCTAGTTCAGTTCTAGTTCAGTTCTAGTTCAGTTCTAGTTCAGTTCTAGTTCAGTTTTAGTTCAGTTCAGTTCTAGTTCAGTTCTAGTTTAGTTCTAGTTCAGTTCTAGTTCAGTTCTAGTTCAGTTCTAGTTCAGTTCTAGTTCAGTTCTAGTTCAGTTCTAGTTCAGTTCTAGTTCAGTTCTAGTCAGTTCTAGTTCAGTTCTATTTCAGTTCTATCAGTTCTAGTTCAGTTCTAGTTCAGTTTAGTTCAGTTCTAGTTCAGTTCTAGTTCAGTTCTAGTTCAGTTCTAGTTCAGTTCTAGTTCAGTTCTAGTTCAGTTCTAGTTCAGTTCTAGTTCAGTTCTAGTTCAGTTCTAGTTCAGTTCTAGTTCAGTTCTAGTTCAGTTCTAGTTCAGTTCTAGTTCAGTTCTAGTTCAGTTCTAGTTAAGTTCTAGTTCAGTTCTAGTTCAGTTCTAGTTCAGTTCTAGTTCAGTTCTAGTTCAGTTCTAGTTCAGTTCTAGTTCAGTTCTAGTTAAGTTCAGGTCTAGTTTCTAGTTCAGTTCTAGTTCAGTTCTAGTTAAGTTCTAGTTCAGTTCTAATTCAGTTCTAGTTCAGTTCTAGTTCAGTTCTAGTTCCGTCTAGTTCAGTTCTAGTTCAGTTCTAGTTCAGTTCTAGTTCAGTTCTAGTTCAGTTCTAGTTCAGTTCTAGTTCAGTTCTAGTTCAGTTCTAGTTCAGTTCTAGTTCTAGTTCAGTTCTAGTTCAGTTCTAGTTCAGTTCTAGTTCAGTTCTAGTTCAGTTTCTCGTTCAGTTCTAGTTCAGTTCTAGTTCAGTTCTACTTCAGTTCTAGTTCAGTTGTAGCTCAGTTCTAGTTCAGGTCTAGTTTAGTTCTAGTTCAGTTCTATGTATTTCAGTTCAGTTCAGCTCAGTTTTAGTTCAGATGTAGTCCAGTTATAAATGTATCTTATTAGGATACGTATCATACCGCCGAGCTTAGCCGACTACACTTTCCTACATGTTTTCCTTTTACAAATATTTCTTTCCTCTTTAGCTTTTTTGGTATATTTATTACGTGCTAAAATCACAAACGCAACTGAGGAAAAAAAACTAAATAAATGTTTATTATTAATATAAATTTAGCTTTTCCTGTTCAATACTCGTAACAATAAAAAGAAAGGTGTTAAATTCGTTTTTGGCCAGGTTTTATGTGAAGTATTTTTGTGCGTCCAGTAAAAGTAAATAAAATATATTGAAGGCATTAAATGAATTGTTACTGAAGCCAAATTTGGAAAATTTATTATTGAAATTAAGAATTTACTACTTTGATTGCTTAGACAAAATAAAAGACCGGTAGATTATTTCGTTGCCGGCAATTAGTTAGACTTGTCAATGGATTTGTGAGAACTTTTCAATGCTTTGCCAATTGAAATGTTCTAGACATGTGTGCTTTTCTAATTCGATTTCACCTATGGCTGAAGGTGTAGTCAATAAAATGAGTACCGTTATAGTTAGAGAAAGTTCATAACACTTTTCCTGTGTAACGAAGAATAACACATGTCAAATATACATATATAGTTGTAATAAATTGGAAGTATTCAATGAATAACTCTTTTGTAATTAATAGAAGAAGAAGCAATTTAAAACGATCAAATAACGAAGGTCTGGAATTGGGTGTTAGAAATTCATCGAGTTCAAATCTGTTTCAGTTCTAGATTAGATCTAGTTATATTCTAGTTCTGTTGTAGTTCTGTTGTAATTCTGTTGTATTTCTGTTCTAGTTCTGTTCTAGTTCTGTTCTGGTTCTGTTGTAGTTCTGTTCTAGCTCTGTTCTAGTTCTAGTTCTGTTCTAGTTGTTCTAGTTCTGTTCTAGTTCTGTTCTAGTTCTGTTCTAGTTCTGTTCTAGTTCGTTCTAGTTCTGTCTAGTTCTGTTCTAGTTCTGTTTCTAGTTCGGTTCTAGTTCTGTTCTAGTTCTGTTCTAGTTCTGTTCTAGTTCTGTTCTAGTTCTGTTCTAGTTCTGTTCTAGTTCTGTTCTAGTTCTGTTCTAGTTCTGTTCTAGTTCTGTTCTAGTTCTGTTCTAGTTCTGTTCTAGTTCTGTTCTAGTTCTGTTCTAGTTCTGTTCTAGTTCTGTTCTAGTTCTGTTCTAGTTCTGTTCTAGTTCTGTTCTAGTTCTGTTCTAGTTCTGTTCTAGTTCTGTTCTAGTTCTGTTCTAGTTCTGTTCTAGTTCTGTTCTAGTTCTGTTCTAGTTCTGTTCTAGTTCTGTTCTAGTTCTGTTCTAGTTCTGTTCTAGTTCTGTTCTAGTTCTGTTCTAGTTCTGTTCTAGTTCTGTTCTAGTTCTGTTCTAGTTCTGTTCTAGTTCTGTTCTAGTTCTGTCTAGTTCTGTTCTAGTTCTGTTCTAGTTCTGTTCTAGTTCTGTTCTAGTTCTGTTCTAGTTCTGTTCTAGTTCTGTTCTAGTTCTGTTCTAGTTCTGTTCTAGTTCTGTTCTAGTTCTGTTCTAGTTCTGTTCTAGTTCTGTTCTAGTTCTGTTCTAGTTCTGTTCTAGTTCTGTTCTAGTTCTGTTCTAGTTCTGTTCTAGTTCTGTTCTAGTTCTGTTCTAGTTCTGTTCTAGTTCTGTTCTAGTTCTGTTCTAGTTCTGTTCTAGTTCTGTTCTAGTTCTGTTCTAGTTCTGTTCTAGTTCTATTCTAGTTCTGTCCTAGTTCTATTCTAGTTCTGTTCTAATTATGTTCTAGTTCTGTTCTAGTTTGTTGGGCATTGATTTTTTTCCTGTTTTAATTAAGTAACTTGTAAATTCATATCGATTTAATGGTTTTACACATAATTAATTGATTTTGTAAAATAACGCGATATTACGTCTTTTTAAAAATATTAACGGATATTATAATAATCTCTTAATTAATATTAATTACAACGAAAAGAACTTCTTAAAACATTGTAACTAATAATTTAACAAAAAAAGCTACCGGCTGACAATGTGCTAAAATTATTTATTCAAACCGATTAAAGAAATCACAACATTAATCGAAACGTAAAGGCGAGTGTGTAATTTGAAAGAAATTTTTTTTTTTGTCGGAGCATTTTACAAATCAATCAATTTAACCATTTATCAAAGTTATAAGTTTATTCTTTTATTTCAGACATAAATGCTAAATGCTGGAATTATTTATTTAAAAAAAAAAACTAGAAATAGTCAACTTTCATTGCCCTGCCTTATTGTAGCTGCTATATGAACTCATCACAATAAAATTTGACACAGATATTATTTAATGAGACCTCTATAACACCTTAAATGAAGAAAAAAATTTGAAATAAAAGACAGAATAGTAAAGAAGACAAAATACGTTACTATAATAAATTATAAACAATATAATAATTTTTTCTCAATATGATTTGAGTTTTTTTTTTATTTCAAAAAGCATTTAACAATTAGAAATTTTTTAGAAATTCACACACACACACAAAATTCTTAAAAGAAAGACAAACCTTAAAAGCCAAAAAAAACGAAGACAGTTTAAAACAAAACTTTGAAAAAACAAGCCACCAAACCAAACGTGCTTTAAATCATAATTGATTTGTTGTCGACTTTACCAAGAGTTAGTTGTTGGAGAAAAAACGTGTTTCAGGGAAAAACAAAAATTGTTTTTTTTGAAAATCTTTGAAAAACGCATTAAAGGAACACGCTTGCAGCCAGTAGCCAAGCAAGTGACTTGAAAGTTCGTTGTATGTTTTCTAGCTGCCTGTTTGGCTCTACTAATCATGCTTCTTGACTTGATAGTTTGAGGTTTGAGGCATTAAAACGCACTGAGTACAACAACAACAACGATTTCACCTACTACGTCTATGTTTTTAAATAAGTTTTTGACGTTGTCGTCTCACGTTAAAGAGTTTACACACCAAAACGCACCCAGTTTTAATTTTAACGTTTTTATTTTATAGTTGTTGTTGTTGTTGTTTTCGTAGTTTCGTTGACAATTTTCTCCCATTTCTTCCTAGGTGCGTGAAACTCTTAACATTTACCTAGATTGATTTGACAATTAAACAGTGTTTGACAAACTATCACTTTAAGAATCATTTGATTTCATTGTAAATCAATTCAAACTTTTGATATGATTTTCCAATTTGAGGAAATAAGTTATGAGTTTAACTATAGCCCAATTTTATCTATATACATTTATGATTCCGATTACAATCATTTATGATTTTCGAACAAATTCTCTTTTTATGGAAAATTTTCGAACAAATTCTCTTTTTATAGAAAATTTTCGAACAAATTTTCTTTTTATAGAAAATTTTCGAACAAATTCTCTTTATATAGAAAATTTCGAACAAGTTCTCTTTTTATGGAAAATTTTCGAACAAATTCTCTTTTTATGGAAATTTTTCGAACAAATTCTCTTTTTATAGAAAATTTTCGAACAAATTCTCTTTATATAGAAAATTTCGAACAAGTTCTCTTTTTATAATTTTCGAACAAATTCTCTCTTTATAGAAAATTTTCGAAGAAATTCTCTTTTTATAGAAAATTTTCGAAGAAATTCTCTTTTTGTAGAAAATTTTCGAAGAAATTCTCTTTTTATAGAAAATTTTCGAACAAATTCTCTTTTTATAGAAAATTTTCGAACAAATTCTCGTTTTATAGAAAATTTTCGAACAAATTCTATTTTTATAGAAAATTTTCAAACAAATTCTCTTTTTATAGAAAATTTTCGAACAAATTCTCTTTTTATAGAAAATTTTTGAAATTTTCTCTTTTTATAGAAAATTTTTAAAATTTTCTCTTTTATATAGAAAATTTTCGAAATTTTCTCTTTTTATAGAAAATTTTTGAAATTTTCTCTCTTTATAGAAAATTTTCGAAATTTTCTCTTTTTATACATATTTTTCGAAAAACTTCTCTTTTTATAGAAAATTTTCGAAAAAATTCTATTTTTATAGAAAATTTTCGAACAAATTCTCTTTTTATAGAAAATTTTCAAAATGTTCTCTTTTTTTGGAAAAAATTTAAGAAAATTTCGTTTTAAATTTAAACCTGAAATAAAAACCCTAATTGCAACACTTACGTTTATTTACCATTTAGTGGTTATTAAGCCAAAATTGCAATTGTTGGCTTATGACTTCGAAAGAAAAAAAAGTAGCATACACATGTGTGTGTGTATTAAGTAAAATGTTAGCTTTACATATTTTTTACTTGATATTTTCCTATTTCTATAATCCAACCAATCTCTCCCTCTATAAGCTATTTTTAAACATACACAACAAATGTATTAGAAACTTAGGCAACATACAACAATCGTTAGATCGTTGATGACATGGTCTAGGAAAAGGAAAAAAACTAAAAGTGCGTACAATTTGTTTTGGTTACACAAAGTATATGCAAGCGAATAAATTGTATTTACAGGTTGGTTAGTTAGATGGTTGCTTGCCTGGTGGCTGGTTGAATGTTTTTGGTATAAAGGTGTCAAACAACTTTAGCGTTTTTGTTTATAAAAGAAAAGTAACGACTATTTAGCAAATAATAAACAATTCATGAACAATTTGTTTTGGTATTATATGAATTAGGCACTCTATGGGGAGTATTTAAGTTCAACACTAAGGTGGATTAGATACTAAGCGGAATTTTCGAAAATTTTGTATAAAATGAAAAATAAAGAGAGAAAATTTCGAAAATATTCTATGTAAAGAGGGAAAATTCCGAAAATTTTCTATAAAAAGAGGGAAAATTTCGAAAATTTTCTATAAAAAGAGAGAAAATTTCGAAAATTTTCTATAAAAAGAGAGAAAAAAATATAAAATGTAAAAAGAGAGATAGCTTCGAAAATTTGGTATAAAGAGGGAAAATTTCGAAAATTTTCTATAAAGAGGGAAAATTTCGAAGATTTTCTATAAAAAGAAGAAATTTTCAAAGACTTTCCATAAAAAGAAGAAATTTTCGAAAAATTTCTTAAAAAGAGTGAAAATTTCGGAAATTTTCTATAAAAAGAGATAAAATTTTCTATAAAAAGAGAAAATTTCTATCAAAAAGAGAAAATTTTAAAAATTTTCTATAAAAAAGAGAAAACTTCGAAAATTTTCTATAAAACAATTTTGAAAATTTTCTATAAAAATAGAGAAAATTTCGAAAATTTTCTATAAAAATAGAGACAATTTCTATAAAAATAAAGAAAATTTCGAAAATTTTCTATAAAAATAGAGACAATTTCTATAAAAATAAGGAAAATTTCAAAAATTTTCTATAAAAATAGAACAAATTTTCTATTAAAATAGAGAAAATAGAGAAATTTTTCTATTAAAATAGGAAAAATTTCAAAAATTTTCTATAAAAAGAGAGAAAATTTTCTATATAAAGAGAGAAAATTTCGAAAATTTTCTATAAAAAGTGAGAAAATTTCGAAAATTTTCTATAAAAAAGAGAAAATTTCGAAAATTTTCTATAAAAAGAGAGAAAATTTCGAAAATTTTCTATAAAAAGAGAGAAAATTTCGAAAATTTTCTATAAAAAGTGAGAAAATTTCGAAAATTTTCTGTAAAAAGAGAGAAAATTTCGAAAATTTTCTATAAAAAAGAGAAAATTTCGAAAATTTTCTATAAAAAAGAGAAAATTTCGAAAATTTTCTATAAAAATGAGAAAATTTCGAAAATTTTCTATAAAAAAGAGAAAATTTCGAAAATTTTCTATAAAAATGAGAAAATTTCGAAAATTTTCTATAAAAATGAGAAAATTTCGAAAATTTTCTATAAAAAAGGGAACATTTCGAAAATTTTCTATAAAAGAGAGAAAATTTCGACAATTTTCTATAAAAATGAGAAAATTTCAAAAATTTTCTATAAAAAAGAGAAAATTTAGAAAATGTTCTATAAAAAAGAAAAAATTTCGAAAATTTTCTATGAGAAAGAGAAAATTTCTAAAATTTTTTATGAAAAAGAGAAAATTTCTAAAATTTTCTCTAAAAAAGAGAAAATCTAGAAATTTTTCTATAAAAAAGAGAAAGTTTCGAAAATTTTCTATAAAAAAGAGAAAATTTCGAAAATTTTCTATAAAAAAGAAAAAATTTCTAAAATTTTCTATGAAAAAGAGAAAATTTCTAAAATGTTCTATGAAAAAGAGAAAATTTTGAAAATTTTCTATAAATAAGAGAAAATTTAGAAATTTTTCTATAAAAAGAGAAAATTTCGAAAATTTTTTATGAAAAAGAGAAAATTTTCTATAAAAATAGAGAATATATCGAAAATTTTCAATAAAAATAGAGAAAATTTTGAAATTTTTCTATAAAAATAGAGAAAATTTCGAACATTTTCTATAAAAATAGAGAAAATTTTTAAAATTTTCTATAAAAATAAAGAAAATTTCGAAAATTTTCTATAAAAAAGAGAAAATTTCGAAAATTTTCTATATAAAAAGAGAAAATTTCGAAAATTTCGAAAATTTTCTATAAAAAAGAGAAAATTTCGAAAATTTCGAAAATTTTCTTTAAAAAAGAAAAAATTTTCTATAAAAAAGAGAAAATTTCGAAAATTTTCTATATAAAAGAGAAAATATCGAAAATTTTCTATATAAAAGAGAAAATTTCGAAAATTTTCTTTATAAAAGAAAAAATTTCGAAAATTTTCTATAAAAAGAGAAAATTTCGAAAATTTTCTATATAAAAGAGAAAATTTCGGAAATGTTCTATATAAAAAAGAGAAAATTTCGAAAATTTTCTATAAAAAAGAGAAAATTTCTATAAAAAGAGAAAATTTTCTTTAATTTTAGAAATTAATCAAAAATTTAGTGTAAACCTGGAGAATTTTCTCTCTTCATGCTGTAGCGTCTTTTAATCGAACATACTAAACTTGACTTTCTAACTATATCTTCTCAGATAAACGATTATAAATAAATTAGTATAAAATTAAACTTTAAATTTATTTAATTTGTTTTTAAATATTTAATTACTTTTAGTTAAAGGGCGATATGGAAAAAACGGGTATAAATGATTCGTAGCAACCTTAAACATAGTTTGAAAAAAACAAGTAAAATTCTTAAACATTTCTAGAGGCTCGTAAGACCCATTATAAACCAAATATGTACGTGTCTGAATATGTTACAAAGTATAATTTAAATATGAATGATGTGTTTGGAATATATTAACTAAAAACTAAATATATATAAACTATACCTGAGAACCTTAAACCCTAAACTATTACTATTTGCTATTAGAGGTACTGGGTAATGTAATGGTCAAAAACATTGTTGTTTTCGAAATGACGGTTTAAGAATTTCTTACTGTTTGTGGGTATCGATGTCATTCACCTAATAATAGTGAAGTAAGTAATCAAAAACCATGTTGGAATCTCAACAGGTGAATGAATTTTAATATAATATCTACCAATATTAATAACTGAAATGAAAAAGTTTCACTTTAAGTTTTTTCTTGTTCAAATTCTTCTTTCTTATGAGTCATTTTAATAATTTTTTTTTTTTAATTCTTAGTTTAAACAATTTATCATTCATTAAATAATTAATATTGACATTTTGATTGCATTTAAAACCAAAAGCTCAAAAACATTTTTTTTTATTAAAAAAAAATATATCATTTATTTTCGTTTTCTTATGTTTGTTTTATTAACTTTAATGCAACAATTAACAAATGACATATGAGAAGGTTATTTTTATTATTATTGTTTTTTAGTTGTATTTATGTTGTATTGTCATACCTATAGAGAGAGAAAAATAGACGAACCAACCTGACGGACGGACGGACGGACGGACAGACAGACATAGTCATGTTTGGAACTTATGATATTTTCATAAGTTTTAGTATTTTATTTAGAGATTGTCAGTTTTGTTAAGGTGTGTCTGTTACAATACCATACATTATTGTTGTTTTCAATTATTATAAATAGTAATTTAAAGATGTGCATTTTAGACAGCAATTGTTGTCTTAAACTATACACTGAAAGAAATCAACTGACAAAGCAACATAGTTATGTAAAGGGACGATCGCTGGAAACCGCTTTAAACGAAGTTGTCCACTATATAGGTGAATCCTTCGATGACAAACTGCATACACTGGCGGTATGTATTCGACATCGAAGGCGCCTTGAATAACATGCACACTGATACTCTTATCCAATCCCTAGACCAGTTTTATATTGACCGGATGATCCGTAACTGGATCAACTACATGCTAAGATACACATGGATGTGCTGCAAGACGTACGATATAGCTATCAGGAAAAAGGTATTTTGCGGTATACTACAGGGTGGCATTTTGTTACCTTTACTCTGGGTTACCACGATTAATAGCCTCCTAAGGACCCTAATCGAGAATGGACTTAGACCTTTCGTGCTATGTAGACGATGTCGTAATACTTTTAAAGGGAAAGGATCCCCACTACTGGTATAGAAGAGCTGAGGAGGTTTTGAATACGGCATTGAGCTGAGCTCAACCGAGAGGCCTCAATGTTAACCCGGCGAAGACGGGAAAGAAAGAAAGACAAAAATTTCTACGTATACTGAACCTTGCTTTCTGGTCAAGAAGATACCGGTGACAGACAAAGTTAAGTACTTAGGTGTAATCCTTGACTGGAAATTAAAATGGAGACCCCACATAGAGGATAAGATCAACAAGGCACATCGGTGCTGGGCGATATGTAGGAGAACTATAGGCATGAAATTGGCTTTATAAAAGTGTAATTAGAACAATTCTAGCTTATGCTTTAATAATCTGGTGGACTGCTTTGGACAAAAAGTGTAATATTAAACTACTACAGGGAGGTACGTTGAAACCTGCTGCTTGGGTATAAGTGGTGCCATGTGTACTACTTTAACCAAGGCTCTGGCAATGTTGCTAGATATTGAAACATATATAAGATATGAGGCGGCGCTTACAGCCGAACGGCACTTTACTTTAGGCGAACTGGCCAAAAGCGGTTATAGGACACGTCATCAATGTATACAATCACAGAATATGTCGGCAACTTTGAAACGCTGATCTGAGATAGAATGTCTTGGTCAAGCGGAATATTAGAGCAAATACCAGTAGGAATCTGTTGCTACACCGATGAATCTAATTCGGGGGATAAAGTGGACCTGGGGTTGGTTCCATATTGAAGACCCAGAAACAGAAATATACCACCGTTTACCTAATCATAACACAAGCTTCCAGGCAGAAGTCCGAGCAATAACAGAATGTGGAAATTGGATTAGAATAATATCGCGCCCACAGGCCTTAATATATTTAACGACAGCCAGAAGGCAATTAGGACGATATCAGGTGATAGAATTAAATCTAAGACCGTATTGAATTGGAAGAAAGCTTTAACTGAATACTCTGCCAGAGGTAAGTTTTATATCATATGGGTACCAGGTCACTCGGAAGTAGCGGTAATGAAAGGGCAAATGTAATAGCTTTAAAGGGAAGGAAGCTCGAGACAAATGTAAAACCATCCGAAGCAAAAAACCTGAATTGAAAAATATGGGAGAGAGAGAAGAATCAAATAAGGCCTCTTGGCAAAATGAAACGGTGGGTAGAACCACAAAGATCCTATGGGGTTATCCTGATGAGAACAAGACGAAAAATCTTCTCAAAATGAGTAAGTCTGAGGTTAGTACGATGGTAAGTATTCTGAGCGGACACACAGGATTACGAGCATATCTATACAAAAATTGGACGTGCGGTTTCAGACGAATGTAGAGCATATGGAGAGGACAGTGAGACTCTGGAGCACTTTCTGTGCCACTGTCAGGCATTCGTCGAAGTTAGATCCAAGTATCTTGGAAGTGATGTTATTCCAGAAATAACATTCTTGACTAACACTGATTGGAAAACTCTTAGCAATTTCGTCCAGGAAACTGTGTATCTGAACATTAAAAAATAATACATTCAGTGAGCAATTTTCTTCTTAGGCCCGATAGTGGGATAGGTGTATTTCTTTGGATTTAATGTAGTATACATCCTGTTATCAACCTAACCTAGTTTGAAAGGAGGATGTTTAACATCAAATCCAAAGAAGTACACCTTGGCCTCTGTAGGGCCTGTTGTGCGCCCCCCGGCCAGGGTCTCAGAAGGGAATCGAACCCAAAACAACTACTACTCAATTATTACTTTCTCAAGATGTTGCTATAAAAAACTGAAACATTTTATTGACGATTAATTTCTTTCAGTGCCCCCATAGTTTACCCAAACACACCTAGAAATATCTGCTGGTAGTAATCAATAAAATTGGAGGGGGCCTAGTTTTAACATTTTTTTTTTCATTCAAATCAAATATTCCTAAAAAAAATCTTCGTTACAAATGCAAATTGTTATTTCATCACCTTAAACTTTAGTTAGTTTTAAATAAAATAACAAAAATGTAGAACGCATAGGGTGCAATTAGTCTATCAAGCTGTGATGGAAAATTTGTAAGTTTTGTTTTGAAATCAATTATAATTAAATTACAAAATTGTAGAAAAATTAATAATAAAATGTGTAATAAAGTAAATTAACTTTACAAAGTTGTTAATAGAAATTATGATTTAAAATTAACTGAAATGGCTTAAGGATTTAAGCTTGTTTGTATTAACATTATTTTTTATAGTTTTTTATACCCACCATCAAAAAAGATGGGGGTATATTGATTTTGTCATTCCGTTTGTAACACATCGAAATATTGGCCATAAACCCATAAAAGTATATATATTCCGGGTCCTTATTAAATTCTAAGACGATCTAGCCATGTCCGTCCGTCTGTCCGTCCGTCTGTCTGTTGAAATCACGATAGGGACCACACGAGAGGAGCTAGACAGTTGAAATTTTGCATAAATATTCTCTATTGTTAAGGTTTGTTTGGTATTGAAAATGGGCAATATCGGTCCACTTTTTCGGATAGCCCCCATACAAGTGGACCTCCAAAAAACAGCTTTAACGGGCATAACTGTTTTATAAGTAGGAGTGAGCCAAAATCTTTCTACCAAATTTTTTGAGGATCGGCCTATAAATGACCCTACCCCCCATATAAGGTCCCCTTATGAAAATTACTTTAACACTCATTACTGGTCCCAAAATGCAAGTACAGCGATGAAATTCGGTATAAGTATGTTTCTTACGAACCAAAATCTCTCTACCAATTTTTTTTAGGATCGGCCCATAAATGACCCTACCCCCTATATAAGGTCCCCTTTAGAAAATGACTTTAACACTCATTACTAGCCTAAAAATTCGAGTATAGCGATGAAATTCAGTATAAGTAAGTTTCTTACGAACCAAAACCTTTTAACCAATTTTTTTTAGGATCGGCCCATAAATGACCCTACCTCCTATATAAGGTCCCCTCCTGAAAATGACTTAAACACTCATTACTGGCCCTAAAATGCAAGTATAGCGATGAAATTCGACATAAATAAGTTTCATGTGAGCCAAAATTTTTCTACCAAATTTTTTGAGGATCGGTCCATAATTGACCCTACCCCCCATATAAGGTCCCCCTTAGAAAATTACTTTAACACTCATTACTGGTCCAAAAATGCGAGTATAGCGATGAAATTCGGTATAAGTAAGTTTCTTACGAACCAAAATCTCTCTACCAATTTTTTTAGGATCGGCCCATAAATGACCCTATCCCCCATAAAAGGCCCCCTTCTGAAAATGACTTTAACAATCATTACTAGCTAAAAAATATGAATATAGCAATAACATTTTACACAATTAAGTTCCTCGCGAGCCAAAATCTTTTTAATAACTTTTATGTGGATAGGTTCATAATTGGCCCTACTCTCCCTATTGGGTCCACTTCAGGAAATAGCTTAAACGCTCATTACTGTCTTAAAAATACGAGTAAAGCGATGAAATGCTACACACGTAAGTTTCTTACGAGCCAAAACCTCTGTACCAATTTTTTTGGATCGGCCCATAAATGAGCCTTCCCCCATATAAGGTCCCCCTCTGCAAATAACTACATGCTCATTACTGGCTTAAAAATATGAATGTGACGAAAATTGACGCACATAAGTTTAATGCGTGCTAATATCTCTCCAGCAAATTTAGGGTGGATCGGTCCATAATTTAATTTTCAGAAAATTACTTAAACGATCATTACTGGCTTAAAAATATGATTTATGAAATACGGTTATGAAATTCGCTCCGAATTTCATGCGGAATGTGTTGGTAATACACAAAAGGTTCCCTTCAGGAAAGAGTTTTGGTTAATAACTACGAGTGTTCCTTATTTAAAATATACATAATCTATGTACAAAATTTTATGAGTATCGGTTCATAATTGACGCTCACGGTTTAAGAATTGAAATAAAATATTTGTTTTTTTTTTTAATTAATATTTTGGTAGTTCAAAAGAGCTCTGGCTATAATTGACTTAAGCCATATTCCAAATATCACGCTGATGTTTATAGGGGAGCATTCCTTTTACAGCATACGGTTTGATGGTGGGTATATGAGATTCGGCACAGCCGAATATAGCACTCTTACTTGTTTTTTTTTTTTTTTTTGTATAAAGTCTTACGCACTGACAAGGAAATGCCAAAGAAATGCCGGCTTATCCTGTCAAAATACTTCAAACACCTTTAAAACTAATCGACAGAGATCTTACCGCTAGTTAATGATGGAAGGAGAACATGAGAATATTTTGCTCTTGAGAATATTTTTTTTTGCTCTTTGAGAATATTTTGCTCTTATCTTGTCTTCACACTTATTTACAACATTGTTTTTAATATACATTTTCATCGAAAGCTATAGCAGTAAACAAAATTATTAACGCATTAAACTGGCGCCTTAATATGAACTATTTTAACATACATAGTTGATACAATTTAGATGTTATTATGTATAAACGTAAATACTAGTTTCTTTTTAGCCTTAGAACAATTGTAAATAATCTTTAAGAATAAGAAAATGCCAAAGAAAAACTTCAAAAACTAACGACAACGAAGACAACACCAACCCAAACAACAGAAAATCAACATTCTCACACTGATGTGAACTCAATTGTAACACGTTTATATTAACTACCGTATCACCGTGGTACTAATTGGAAAATTTATGGTTATACGTTTTTTCAAGCGATACTAATCCAAAGATTGAAGTAACCGCCTACTGGCATTAGGTCAATCCATTAATAAAATAAAATTATATAAACAATTTCTCAATTTCCTAATCACCAATAAAGATTACATCAACTTCTTCGCTGGAGAAAGAAAAGAATCGCTCGACATATAGAAAGTATTGTATTAGTATAACTTCCATGATATAATCCGGCAGATTTTGAAAATCTTACATCTCCCTCCCTGATCAGGATAAGTCGAGATTCTCAGATCCATGCTGACATCAAGATAGTGTAGACTCTGCTTTTGTAGATGAAAGCTGTCTAGAGAAGGTAGAAAGTTTAAGGCAGACCAGCCCAACCCAAAAACTGTCATCTGAAACATAGAGAAAGAAGTTGAAGAAGATGTTCGAAAAATTCAGAGTCAAGCCCAGAAAACTCTGAAATATATATCGTTTTTCTTCTGAATGTCTAAAGCAATTATGATCAGATATCCCCAGGAAGTGAATACTAAGAAGAATACAGTCAAAGCCAAACCATGCCTGACCCAAAACAATCTCAAACTAGAACGAATAACAAAGCCAGACAAGATATTCCGAAAACGAGCACATCGGCGAAATCAATCTCAAAGGTAAGGATGTCTCAACAGAAAACTCGAAAAACCAGAAAGCTGAAGACAATTAGGGTGACACAAGGTAATAAAGTTAAATCTAAGACCGTATTGGTTTCTAAGAAAGATTTAACCGATATAAGGTTTACATCCATATGGATACTAGGCCTCTCGGAAGTAGTCGCCAACAAAAGAGCGAATGTACTAGCTTTAATGGGAAGGGAGATCGAGGAAGTTAACCTAAAGAATGCAAAACTATTCGACGCCTTCTCAAAATGATCAAGTCTGAGATTGGTATGATGGTATGTATTCTGAGTGGACCTGTGTGTTTACATCACATATATACCTGGTCACTTAGTCGGTCACAGTAGTCGGCAACGAAGGATCGAAATTAAGGGGAAGGGAGATCGAAGTAGTTAACCTGACGAACTATTCGACTCAACTAGGCTTGAAATGAAAATATGGTTGAGAGAACGCCAAAAGGTTTCGTGGAGTTATGAGCGGTAGATAAAACCACAAATATCCTATGGAGTGAGCCTAACGAGAAGCGATCTCAAAATGAGCAAGACTGGGATTAGCATGATGCTAATATGCTAAATGGACGCACAGGATTACGGACACATCTTTAGACAATTGGACGTGCGGATTCAGATGAATGGACAGTGAAACTCTTTCTTTGCCATTATCAGGCTTTCGCCAAAATAAGATGCAAATATCTTGGGAGTGATAGTATGATGATATGTATTCTGAGTGAACACACAGGATTACGGCTTATTATACACCATTGGACGTGCAGATTCAGACGAAAGTAGAGAATGTTGAAAGGACAGTGAAACTCTGGAACAATTTCTTTGTCATTATTAGGAGTTTGTAGTTAGAAATAAGATCCAAATATCTGGGAGGGATATTATTCTGAAAAGTCTTAGGAAGGTCCGATAGTGACGTAGGTGTATTTCTTCGGATAACAACCTAACCTACGCCAAAGTTACCAAGAGAAGATACTGGGACGATCTCTGCTATGATGCCGGTAATCCGGTAATCAAAATTCCACAATATCAGCAGAGTTAGGTAGAGGATTTGGTCAACATTAAGATAGTGGACCAATCGCTTCTAAGAACGGACAAACAATAGAAAGCGTGAGCGTGAATCTATTGTTCCTGTACTCTCAAAGTCCACTAACGATATAAATCGATGTGTCTGTTAATTGACTAATGGACGCATATTGGAAATTCTTGGATGCCAAAGTGCTGAACTGGCCGTGGAGAAATAGGAAGTCTTTCATAGGAAAGAGGAACCTAAGGGCACTCACATTGTGATAGTTATCGAGCAGATTTCGAAGGCTAGTAATGTCAAGAACAAAGATAAGATTTATACGACTCTAAAGTTATTTTCAATGGGAAGGTGCCAATTGAAAGGGCTTTTATAACAAACTCCGATAAGGCCACTGAAGAGGGATCCTCCTGTGTTCTCAAAGTCCTCTGCCTACGTAAATGGATGTGTTTGTTAATTGACTGATGGAAGCATATTGGAAATTCTTGGATGCCAAAATGCTCAACTGGCCGTGGAGATATGGGATGCCTTTCACAGGCAAGGGGACCCAAGGATACTCTTCTTTTGGTTCGTATCGACCAAAATTCGAAGGCTAGTCTTGTCAAGAACAAATATAAGACTTACACGACACTAAAGATGTCATTTTCAATGAAAAGGCTCTGATTGGAAGGGCTGTTATAACAAACTCCGATAAGGCCACTGTGTAACATCTAAGATGGTGTCAAAAGCATCATTAGACCATTAAACCACCACCTCCAGACTACCAAAGAAGAACACTGACCACATAAGCAACGTTTGAAATATACCAACCAATACCAGGATTCCAATAAACTGATGGCCAAACTCTGATTCTAGACAGATGTAGCGCACAGCTCTAAAAAAGCATAAATCACCAGAACACCCCAAAATATTGACTTTCTACTGCAGAAGTTCATGAAGAGACAAAAGGAAAGTGCGGACGGGTGACTTGATCATCAATATACCGAAAGCCGATCTAATATTGTTCTAAAGCTGGATCACAACGGCAAAATATAAAAATCATACGATGATTGGTTTTAGAAAAACTAGATTATAATTGATCTCCGTCATGTTGGTCTCATCCTAAATTCAATAGCTTTATTAGGAACATGATGGTATTAAAGTCACCAATTAAAAAATTCTTATTTTTACCCACAATTCCACTGTATATTTATATTGGAAGAACAACAAACAACACACAGTGTAACAAGTGCAATCAACATATGTTAATCACTTTGATACTAGTACACTGATACACTTAAATGTTCACTTGCACACAGTGTCTCATATAACTGATATGATATGTATGTACATATGTGTTTGTTAACAATAAATATATGAATAATTGTTAACATGCAATAGTCATTTTATTTTTTTTAACATAATCTATTTTCTAGCGTTAGAAAGAAACGAAATTGTCTTATAAACAAAATAATACAATATTCGTATACTCATACATACATACATATGTATGTACATATATGTAGATCTTTCCTCTTGACTTGATTACAAATAATTACTGCAAAAATATCAAAATAACAACAACATCAGCAGCAACAACAATTACTACTAACTACAAGTTACTACTATACTACTCTTACTACACAGTTG
Organism: Lucilia sericata; assembly: GCF_015586225.1. Lineage (NCBI taxonomy): Eukaryota > Metazoa > Arthropoda > Insecta > Diptera > Calliphoridae > Lucilia > Lucilia sericata. The sequence continues at coordinate 124,739 of NW_023995261.1, forward strand.
TAAATAAATTCTTACAAACATATGTATGTACATATGTATGTATGTTTGTATATCCGATGGATACCAGTAAAACACATATTCATACTGACAATACATATCACTATATAACTACATATTGCTAAAATACATTTTGTGTGATGGTTGAAGCATTTTAGTTTGCACCAGATATTAACTAGCCGCAAGCAAAATTACACACCAATAGTTAAGTTAGTCAGTCAGTGAAGGAATATATGTGTAAAGAATATTTATGTCAGGGATGTACTAGTTGAGGGTACTAAAGAAAAACTATCAAAAAGTTCTAGTACAGTTCCAGTTCGGTTCTAGTTCAGTTCTAGTTCAGTTCTAGTTCAGTTCTAGTTCAGTTCTAGTTCAGTTCTAGTTCAGTTCTAGTTCAGTTCTAGTTGAGTTCTAGTTCAGTTCTAGTTCAGTTCTAGTTCAGTTCTAGTTCAGTTCTAGTTCAGTTCTAGTTCAGTTCTAGTTCAGTTCTAGTTCAGTTCTAGTTCAGTTCTAGTTCAGTTCTAGTTCAGTTCTAGTTCAGTTCAAGTTCAGTTCTAGTTCAGTTCTAGTTCAGTTCTAGTTCAGTTCTAGTTCAGTTCTAGTTCAGTTCTAGTTCAGTTCTAGTTCAGTTCTAGTTCAGTTCTAGTTCAGTTCTAGTTCTGTTCTAGTTCAGTTCTAGTTCAGTTCTAGTTCAGTTCTAGTTCTGTTCTAGTTCAGTTCTAGTTCAGTTCTAGTTCAGTTCTAGTTCAGTTCTAGTTCAGTTCTAGTTCAGTTCTAGTTCTAGTTCTAGTTCAGTTCTAGTTCAGTTCTAGTTCAGTTCTAGTTCAGTTCTAGTTCAGTTCTAGTTCAGTTCTAGTTCAGTTCTAGTTCAGTTCTAGTTCAGTTCTAGTTCAGTTCTAGTTCAGTTCTAGTTCAGTTCTAGTTCAGTTCTAGTTCAGTTCTAGTTCTAGTTCAGTTCTAGTTCAGTTCTAGTTCAGTTCTAATTCAGTTCTAGCTCAGTTCTAGTTCAGTCCTAGTTCAGTTCTAGTTCAGTTCTAGTTCAGTTCTAGTTCAGTTCTAGTTCAGTTCTAGTTCAGTTCTAGTTCAGTTCTAGTTCAGTTCTAGTTCAGTTCTAGTTCAGTTCTAGTTCAGTTCTAGTGCAGTTCTAGTTCAGTTCTAGTTCAGTTCTAGTTCAGTTCTAGTTCAGTTCTAGTTCAGTTCTAGTTCAGTTCTAGTTCAGTTCTAGTTCAGTTCTAGTTCAGTTCTAGTTCAGTTCTAGATCCAAACGATTTCGAAATGTTATAAATTATAAATCAATGGTATAAATTACAATCTTAACTCGCATAGACGAACACTTTAGTCTGAACAGAATTCGAGAGTGATATAAATCGTAGGATGTTTTGACTCACAAAACAATTAGGATTATGGGACAGCAACTCAACTCAGCGCAGCACTACTTTAAACCCCGATTTCTGCAAAATCAAAAAACACTACCCAATTTTCCCAAACATACAACATCTCTGCAAATGATTCAGTATTTTAACAACCATACAAAAGCTTCAAATTAGAAAATGAAGAAAGAAACTAAAAAAAAAAATAAAAACAGAATATGTGTTTCGTTGTAATGACTACAAGTAATGGCCACTAGTTGTATTAGATAGATATAAATTGTATATAGTTAAGACTTAAGTATGTTCAATAGAATAGCGCAGCAAGAACATTAACAACACCAGCAACAATTATGTATCGGCTGGAATATGTATGACCAACGAAAAACTGAACTGAAAATCATGCAAAGTAAAGGCGTTGTCCCGCAATAACTAAGCATGTGCGATGGCATAGTAATCCACTTGACCATTTGACCATAAAATCAACTTTATTTAAAAAGTTCTATTTTATGTCTAACATAAAATTCTTTAGAAATTGGACACTAGTTACGACTTGCATCTTTTGCAACAACAAACGAAAAAACAAAATACAAATAATGTATATGCATGTTGGTAGAATATGCCTCATTGTGTATTTGAATAGAAGTATTTGGTGTGTGCATTTATGTAGAAGAATTAGTTGCAGAAGAACAAGAAGATAGACAACAACAAGAAAATTATATCAAAATGAATTTTTATTATTATATTTTATACGATTTTTCTTTACGTTGTTGTTGTTTTCGTTAAGCAGGAGCTAAAACTCATCAACAAGTGCAACTAATGTGTTCGATAGGATAAATCTGAGGGTGACCAGATGTTGGAAAGAACTAGTTCGGTTCTAGTTCTCTACTAGTTCTGTTCTAGTTCTGTTCTAGTTCTTTTCTAGTTCAGTTCTAGTTCAGTTCTAGTTCTGTCTAGTTCTTTTCAAGTTCAGTTCTAGTTCTGTTCTAATTATGTTCTAGTTCTGTTCTAGTTCTGTTCTAGTTCTGTTCTAGTTCTGTTCTAGTTCTGTTCTAGTTCTGTTCTAGTTCTGTTCTAGTTCTGTTCTAGTTCTGTTCTAGTTCTGTTCTAGTTCTGTTCTAGTTCTGTTCTAGTTCTGTTCTAGTTCTGTTCTAGTTCTGTTCTAGTTCTGTTCTAGTTCTGTTCTAGTTCTGTTCTAGTTCTGTTCTAGTTCTGTTCTAGTTCTGTTCTAGTTCTGTTCTAGTTCTGTTCTAGTTCTGTTCTAGTTCTGTTCTAGTTCTGTTCTAGTTCTGTTCTAGTTCTGTTCTAGTTCTGTTCTAGTTCTGTTCTAGTTCTGTTCTAGTTCTGTTCTAGTTCTGTTCTAGTTCTGTTCTAGTTCTGTTCTAGTTCTGTTCTAGTTCTGTTCTAGTTCTGTTCTAGTTCTGTTCTAGTTCTGTTCTAGTTCTGTTCTAGTTCTGTTCTAGTTCTGTTTAGTTCTGTTCTAGTTCTGTTCTAGTTCTGTTCTAGTTCTGTTCTAGTTGTTCTAGTTTCGTTCTAGTTCTGTTCTAGTTCTGTTCTAGTTCTGTTCTAGTTCTGTTCTAGTTCTTGTTCTAGTTCTGTTCTAGTCTGTCTAGTTCCGTTCTAGTTCTGTTTCTAGTTCTGTTCTAGTTCTGTGCTAGTTCTGTTCTAGTTTCTGGTTCTAGTCTGTTCTAGTTCTGTTCTAGTTCTGTTCTAGTTCTGTTCTAGTTCTGTTCTAGTTCTGTTCTAGTTCTGTTCTAGTTCTGTTCTAGTTCTGTTCTAGTTCTGTTCTAGTTCTGGTCTAGTTCTGTTCTAGTTCTGTTCTAGTTCTGTTCTAGTTCTGTTCTAGTTCTGTTCTAGTTCTAGTTCTGTTCTAGTTCTGTTCTAGTTCTAGTTCTATGTTCTAGTTCTGTTCTAGTTCTGTTCTAGTTCTGTTCTAGTTCTGTTCTAGTTCTGTTCTAGTTCTGTTCTAGTTCTGTTCTAGTTCTGTTCTGGTTCTGTTCTAGTTCTGTTCTAGTTCTGTTCTAGTTCTGTTCTAGTTCTGTTCTAGTTCTGTTCTAGTTCTGTTCTAGTTCTGTTCTAGTTCTGTTCTAGTTCAGTTCTAGTTCTGTTCTAGTTCTGTTCTAGTTCTGTTCTAGTTCTGTTCTAGTTCTGTTCTAGTTCTGTTCTAGTTCTGTTCTAGTTCTGTTCTAGTTCTGTCCTAGTTCTGTTCTAGTTCTGTTCTAGTTATGTTCTAGTTCTGTTCTATTTCTGTTCTAGTTCTGTTCTAGTTCTGTTCTAGTTCTGTTCTAGTTCTGTTCTAGTTCTGTTCTAGTTCTGTTCTAGTTCTGTTCTAGTTCTGTTCTAGTTCTGTTCTAGTTCTGTTCTAGTTCTGTTCTAGTTCTGTTCTAGTTCTGTTCTAGTTCTGTTCTAGTTCTGTTCTAGTTCTGTTCTAGTTCTGTTCTAGTTCTGTTCTAGTTCTGTTTCTAGTTCTGTTCTAGTTCTGTTCTAGTTTCTTCTAGTTCTGTTCTAGTTCTGTTCTAGTTTTCTTCTAGTTCTGTTCTAGTTCAGTTCTAGTTCTGTTCTAGTTTCTTCTAGTTCTGTTCTAGTTCTGTTCTAGTACTTTTCTAGTACTTTTCTGGTTATGTTCTTCATTTGGTCACCCTATTGTCTATCTCTCTTTCGTGGTAGTTTAGTATCATCAAGATTTTTCACAATTAATGTTAGCTTTTATACACAAGTTTTGGCAGAAATAGAAAACTGTATTAGCCAAATGCCAAACCCAATCATAATTGTAGCGCCAAAATATTGCCAACATTAACAATTTGCTGCACCTGCTTGTAAAACACAGCATGTTGAACCACTACCAGACCAACAAAAAAAATCTCAAAAAACTTACCGAACAAGAGCTGTCATAGTGCTAAACGAGCAACAAGATTTGTTGGAAAAAAGTTTTCTAAGTGCAGGAAAAAAAAATAAAACGAAATTTTCTTAAATTTTTGTTTTCCATTTTTATATGTATAAATTTTTTTCATTATTATTAAAGAATGCAAGTAAGTTTAGAGTGTTAACTGGAGCATATTTAGCGTTTGTGCTATGGAGTTTTGGTTAGTATGGATGCTTGGGGTGGATGGTGGGGAGGGTGTTCTCTTTCAAAACTTACCAATCAACTGATATGAGTGCAAAATACAAATACTTTCATACTCGTATGCAGGAATACACATACAGCCTATGTTTTTTCTTGTACAAGTATTTTGAAATTAATTTCCATTTTTTATTATAATTGCTCGAGAAATCCATAAACACTTTATTAAAAAAAAAAGAATGTGAAATTTTCATTTTTATTATGTTTCCTCCATATGCTGCAGCATTTAATAAAACGATAAATGAGAAAACGAAAAACAAAATTAAAAGTGCTTAATATCGGCAATGAATAATGAAATTTATAACTCTATTTCCAAAGAGTTTATAAAAGATTTTGTTACTTGCAATTTGCAGAACGACTTTCCTCATTATCGGTATTAATTTGAGTAATGAAAAAAATTAGTTATCATAGACAAATGGTCATGCTAATTAGCTGAATTGGTAGTAAGTTTAATAGACAAATACTAGCTCGTGAAACTTGATTAGGACTTTTTATTATGAACAGGCTGCCATGTGGAAAATTAATAAAGAAATTTGCAAATTACTTCCTGAAAATTCCAAAAATTCATACAAATACTGTTACTTCAATAAGAAGTATATTTTTCAAAAGAAAATTGTCTTTCAGATACTTTTCTGACTTTTAGCGAAGACTGCTTTCTTAAGTTCGGTTCCAGTTTTGTTGTGTTCTAGTTCTATTCTAGTTCTGTTCTAGTTCTGCTCTAGTTCTGTTCTAGATCCGTTATAGTTCTGCTCTAGTTCTGTTCTGTTCTAGTTCTGTTCTAGTTCTGTTCTAGTTCTGTTCTGTTCTAGTTCTATTCTAGTTCTATTCTAGTTCTGTTATAGTTCTGTTATAGTTCTGTTATAGTTCTGTTCTAGTTCTGTTCTAGTTCTGTTCTAGTTCTGTTCTAGTTCTGTTCTAGTTCTATTCTAGTTCTGTATAGTTCTGTTCTAGTCTGTTCTATCTGTTCTAGTTCTGTTCTAGTTCTGTTCTAGTTCTGTTCTAGTTTCTAGTTCTGTCTAGTTCTTCTAGTTCTGTTCTAGTTCTGTTCTAGTTCTGATGTCTGTTAGTTCTGTTCTAGTTCTGTTCTAGTTCTGTTCTAGTTCTGTTCTAGTTCTGTTCTAGTTCTGTTCTAGTTCTGTTCTAGTTCTGTTCTAGTTCTGTTCTAGTTCTGTTCTAGTTCTGTTCTAGTTCTGTTCTAGTTCTGTTCTAGTTCTGTTCTAGTTCTGTTCTAGTTCTGTTCTAGTTCTGTTCTAGTTCTGTTCTAGTTCTGTGTTCTAGTTCTGTTCTAGTTCTGTTCTAGTTCTGTCTAGTTCTGTTCTAGTTCTGTTCTAGTCGTTCTAGTTCTGTTCTAGTTCTGTTCTAGTTCTGTTCTAGTTCTGTTCTAGTTCTGTTTCTAGTTCTGTTCTAGTTCTGTTCGAGTTCTGTTCTAGTTCTGTTCTAGTTCTGTTCTAGTTCTGTTCTAGTTCTGTTTCTAGTTCTGTTCTAGTCTGGCAGTTCTGTCTAGTTCTGTTCTAGTTCTGTTCTAGTTCTTTTCTAGTTCTGTTCTAGTTCTGTTCTAGTTCTGTTCTAGTTCTGTTCTAGTTCTGTTCTAGTTCTGTTCTAGTTCTGTTCTAGTTCTGTTCTAGTTCTGTTCTAGTTCTGTTCTAGTTCTGTTCTAGTTCTTTCTAGTTCTGTTCTAGTTCTGTTCTAGTTCTGTTCTAGTTCTGTTCTAGTTCGGTTCTAGTTTCTGTTCTAGTTCTGTTCTAGTCGTTCTAGTTCTGTTCTAGTTCTGTTCTAGTTCTGTTCTAGTTCTGGTCTAGTTTTTCTAGTTCTGTTCTAGTTCTGTTCTAGTTCTGTTCTAAGTTCTGTCTAGTTCTGTTCTAGTTCTGTTCTAGTTCTGTTCTAGTTCTGTTCTAGTTCTGTTCTAGTTCTTGTTCTAGTTCTGTTCGAGTTCTGTGTCAGTTCTGTTCTAGTTCTGTTCTACTGCTGTTCAAGTTCTGGTTCTAGTTCTGTTCTATTCTGTTCTATTCTGTTCTAGTTCTGTTCTAGTTCTGTTCTAGTTCTGTTCTAGTTCTGTTCTATTCTGTTCTGTTCTATTCGTTCTAGTTCTGGTTCTAGTTCTGTTCTAGTTCTGTTCTAGTTTCTGTCTAGTTCTGTTCTAGTTCTGTTCTAGTTCTGTTCGAGTTCTGTTCTAGTTCTGTTCTAGTTCTGTTCTAGTTCTGGTCTAGTTTCTGTTGCTAGTCTAGTTCTTGGTCTAGTTCTGTTCATTAGTTCTAGTAGTTCTGTTCTAGTTCTTCTGTTCTGTTCTAGTTCTGTTCTAGTTCTAGTTCGTTCTGTTCTGTTCTAGTTCTAGTTCTGTTCTGTTCTGTTCTGTTCTAGTTCTGTTCTAGTTCTGTTCTAGTTCTGTTCTAGTTCTGTTCTAGTTCTGTTCTAATTCTGTTCTAGTTCTGTTCTGTTCTAGTTCTGTTCTAATTCTGTTCTAGTTCTGTTCTAGTTCTGTTCTAGTTCTGTTCTAGTTCTGTTCTAGTTCTGTTCTAGTTCTGTTCTAGTTCTGTTCTAGTTCTGTTCTAGTTCTGTTCTAGTTCTGTTCTAGTTCTGTTCTAGTTCTGTTCTAGTTCTGTTCTAGTTCTGTTCTAGTTCTGTTCTAGTTCTGTTCTAGTTCTGTTCTAGTTCTGTTCTAGTTCTGTTTTAGTTCTGTTCTAGTTCTATTCTAGTTCCGTTCTAGTTCTGTTCTAGTTCTGTTTTAGTTCTGTTCTTGTTCTAGTAACTATACGATTTTTTTTTCAATTTTAATTGTAATTTTTTCAACTAATGTTTCTTTAAAAAAAGATCAAAACTTTCGAAACTAATCTATAATTGTCTTAGTAGATTTAAAGTACAACATTTCTCACTAATATGAAAAATTGTCATCTACATTTCACTCACAATGAATTTTCTTTTCAACCAAAAAGCTATTGACACAATTAGGAACTTTAGTACTTCTTTTGGTCCACAACAAAAGGTTTACACAAAATTTTTTTAAAAAATCACCGCCAACTGATGATTAGAAATTACTATTGACCTTAATCGATATATATTTTTTGTGTTTCTTTGTTTTCGCTCAAAATGCAATTGTTTGGCTGACACAACATAAATTGTATTTTCGATTGAAATGAATTCTAAGTACCCAGTCATAGTCATATAGAAAAATTTACCGTAAGTCAGGTGTTTGGTGACTGCACAGAAATATATTGTTGTTGGGAAATCAACATTAAAGGTTTCACGTAAAGACGAGAGGAGGTGAGAATATGATGCATAAGAAACGCATGGAAAGCGATGGGATTAAGAGAATAATTATTTAAGGATTATGGTCGACTTTTAGTTGAGGTACATAGAGGAAAATATTAATGGAAGAGAGACACTTTTTTCGTAGAAATCTGTTTCTAGGAGAGAGAGACACCTATATTCAAGTACTAAACTAGACTATATATTGAACTTTAGACTAGACTATAGACTAGACTAGACTAGACTATAGACTAGACTAGACTATAGACCAAATTATAGACTAGACTAGACTAGACTAGACTAGACTATAGACTAGACTATAGACTAGACTATAGACTAGACTATAGACTAGACTATAGACTAGACTATAGACTAGACTATAGACTAGACTATAGACTAGACTATAGACTAGACTATAGACTAGACTATAGACTACACTATAGAATAGACTATATACTAGACTATAGACTAGACTATAGACTAGACTATAGACTAGACTATAGACTAGACTATAGACTAGACTATAGACTAGACTATAGACTAGCCTATAGACTAGACTTAGACTAGACTATAGACTAGACTATAGACTAGACTATAGACTAGACTATAGACTACACTATAGAATAGACTATATACTAGACTATAGACTAGACTATAGACTATACTAGACTAGAACATAGACTAGACTATAGACTAGACTATAGACTAGACTATAGACTAGACTATAGACTAGACTATAGACTAGACTATAGACTAGACTATAGACTAGACTATAGACTAGACTATAGACTAGACTATAGACTAGACTATAGACTAGACTATAGACTAGACTATAGACTAGACTATAGACTAGACTATAGACTAGACTATAGACTAGACTATAGACTAGACTATAGACTAGACTATAGACTATAGACTAGACTAGACTATAGACTAGACTATAGACTAGACTATAGACTAGACTATAGACTAGACTATAGACTAGACTATAGACTAGACTAGACTAGACTAGACTAGACTATAGACTAGACTATAGACTAGACTATAGACTAGACTATAGACTAGACTATAGACTAGACTATAGACTAGACTATAGACTAGACTATAGACTAGACTATAGACTAGACTATAGACTAGACTATAGACTAGACTATAGACTACACTATAGAATAGACTATATACTAGACTATAGACTAGACTATAGACTAGACTATATACTAGACTATAGACTAGAACATAGACTAGACTATAGACTAGACTATAGACTAGACTATAGACTAGACTATAGACTAGACTATAGACTAGACTATAGACTAGACTATAGACTAGACTATAGACTAGACTATAGACTAGACTATAGACTAGACTATAGACTAGACTATAGACTAGACTATAGACTATACTATAGACTAGACTACAGACTAGACTATAGACTAGACTATAGACTAGACTATAGACTAGACTATAGACTAGACTATAGACTAGACTATAGACTAGACTATAGACTAGCCTATAGACTAGACTTTAGACTACACTACAACTAGACTATAGACTAGACTATAGAATAGACTATAGAATAGGACTATAGAATAGACTATAGAATAGAACTAAGGACTAGATTATAGACTATAGACTAGACAATAGACCAGACAATAGACTAGATTATAGGACTAGAGTATAGACCAGATTCATAGACTAGATTATAGACTAGACTAGACTATAGACTAGACTATAGACTAGACTAGACTAGACTATAGACTAGACTATAGACTAGACTAGACTATAGACTAGACTATAGACTAGACTATAGACTAGACTATAGACTATAGACTAGGACTATAGACTATAGACTAGACTATAGACTAGACTATAGACTAGACTATAGACTAGACTATAGACTAGACTATAGACTAGACTATAGACTAGACTATAGACTAGACTATAGACTAGACTATAGACTAGACTATAGACTAGACTATAGACTAGACTATAGACTAGGACTATAGACTAGACTATAGACTAGACTATAGACTAAGACTAGACTAGACTAGACTAATATAGACTAGACTATAGACTAGACTATAGACTAGACTATAGACTAGACTATAGACTAGACTAGAATAGACTAGACTAGACTAGACTAGACTATAGACTAGACTATAGACTAGACTATAGACTAGACTATAGACTAGACTATAGACTAGACTATAGACTAGACTATAGACTAGACTATAGACTAGACTATAGACTAGACTATAGACTAGACTATAGACTAGACTATAGACTAGACTATAGACTAGACTATAGACTAGACTATAGACTAGACTATAGACTAGACTATAGACTAGACTATAGACTAGACTATAGACTAGACTATAGACTAGACTATAGACTAGACTATAGACTAGACTATAGAACTAGACTATAGACTAGACTATAGACTAGACTATAGACTAGACTATAGACTAGACTATAGACTAGACTATAGACTAGACTATAGACTAGACTATAGACTAGACTATAGACTAGACTATAGACTAGACTATAGACTATTAGACTAGACTATAGACTAGACTAGACTATAGACTAGACTATAGACTAGACTATAGACTAGACTATAGACTAGACTATAGGCTAGACTATAGACTAGACTATAGACTAGACTATAGACTAGACTATAGACTAGACTATAGACTAGACTATAGACTAGACTATAGACTAGACTATAGATAGACTATAGACTAGACTATAGACTAGACTATAGACTAGGAACTATAGACTAGACTATAGACTAGACTATAGACTAGACTATAGACTAGACTATAGACTAGACTATAGACTAGACTATAGACTAGACTATAGACTAGGCTATAGACTAGACTATAGACTAGACTATAGAACTAGACTATAGACTAAACTATAGACTAGACTATAGACTAGACTATAGACTAGACTATAGACTAGACTATAGACTATGACTATAGACAATGCTAGGCTTAAGCACTCTATTCAGACGAATGTCGAGCATGCTGAGATGATAGTAAAAATCAGGGACATTTTCTAGGCAGCAATGATATTGCTGACATTACTTAAAAATTGTTACCAATCCATTAAGAAATTTAAATATATTTTCCTTCTTTATAGTGATGGATTTAAAGATAAATTAATGCCTAGTTCCCCATTTAAACACTGACATAAATATAATCTATTTAGGTGATGACGACTACCACGACGATGGTGATGATGATGAGTGAGTTAGTAGTGATGATGTCTAATGCGATGACGTCGACTATATTGAATATCTGGTGCTTTTTTTATGTAAAGTGACAGTTTTATTGTATACAATGCATAATAAAAAGTACATTTTAACCGTTGGCTATTTCGAATTTGTTCATATCACCTTTGCCACTCTCTTTCTTTTTTACAACTGCAGCTTTGCAACATTAAAACAAAAAGCTTAGGCTTTTAAACAACATTATTTGATAAATGAGATTTTTAGTATTGTAACTCAGTCATAAACCTATAAGATACAAGGGCCTAAATACGTTGTTTTATGTGTTTTTTGTTTGAAGTCTGTATTTGTTGCTATATATGAGACGTTAAGTACCAAACATTTTTCTTAGAACCTTCTTGGAACGTTAAAGTGTCATAAGGTTGGAAGCGGAGGGGGGAAAAGTTAAATACTTTTAACTTTTACTTTAAAATTGTCGAGTCACTGAGTATGTGAGTGACCCATATTCGGGTGTTCTTCTTTTTTTTCCAACTGTATCTATTTAATTGTATTTGTTTGTACACATTAACAAAAAATCTATATCTGTCTGTCTGTCTGCCTAAATGTTTTATGATGCATTAAGTATTTACGAGTTCATACAAATTGTAATAAATATTGTACTGTATTCGATTTCTAATGCATTGTAAAGTTTTCTTTTACCTATCATTGATGTCGTATGTATGTCATATGGTCTCATTTGTCAAGGTTTTTCCCTTTGTCTATTTCTGTTAAACTAGAAAGAAGAAATATTTTGAGCAAAGAATACATTTCTTGAATGAAATTGTGACAAATCAATTTTTTAGTTTTTGAAAACATTTATGTAACAGTTGTGTAAATACTGGTGGAAGATGTGAAACGGTCGGTTGAAAGTGGAGTGTAAATATTTTCAATTGGGAGTGATATTAATCGGGATATAATATCCCTCATGAACACTAATCGTAAAATTCTTCGGATTTACATCCAGGAAATTGAGTTTCTGAACATCGCTGTTTTGTTTTTACCAACAGTAGGTCCGATAGTGGATTAGATTATTTCTTGGATTTGATGTATATACATACATGCATTATTCTATCAGTCTAACCTAATTGGTCTATAATTTAACGAATAAGTATGTTAAATGTTGCTGTCATCTGTAAAAGAATATGTAGGATTGGAAGTTTGAAACATAATGTCATTTAAAAATACAGTAAATAGAGAAGAAGAAAGAAAGGAGCCTTGCGATGCCTCAAATCAATCTTAAATTCGTTTGATGACAACCCAACTCGTTTAGAGTGATCGTTGAGACAGCCAAAATTTTTGATAAAAGAGCCTTGGAAATATCACGAGTCAACGTTTTATTTTCGCCAAAGTAGTGAATAACATGACAGCATTTCTTGAAAAGAAAAGATAATTGGACACACGTAGAGCGACCTACGAACCAATATTGTCGTTAGTTAAGGAAATTATTGGACTTAAAATACAGAACAAATTTGGTCCCCTCTTACATAAGCAATCTCTTAGCATGCTTTAAGTTCGCCGCGTTGGCGTAGTACATTATAGTTTAAAAGTTAAGGACGTCGAAGAACACTCATTTAAGAATGTCGTCTGTTCGGAATACTTGTTGCCCAGGACCATATTACCTTAATGATCTTCCCCCATCTTGGAGTGATGGCAATCCGGGAGAAAGGTGTTGGTGCAAGTACCACTAGACTGGCGAGACTGTCAGATAAATCCTCAGCCTCTAATTGGAGTGATTTGACTTGGGGTCGAACCAGAGAGTATTACGATGAAGTAGCACGGGAGCCGGCAGCCCATAGGGTGGAGTTTCAAATTTATCTAGTTAGTTAATTAGTTAGTTTGTTAGTTAGTTAGATAGTTAGTTAGTTAGTTAGTTAGTTAGTTAGTTAGTTAGTTAGTTAGTTAGTAGTTAGTTAGTTAGTTAGTTAGTTAGTTAGTTAGTTAGTTAGTTAGTTAGTTAGTTAGTAGTTAGTTAGTTAGTTAGTTAGTTAGTTAGTAGTTAGTTAGTTAGTTAGTTAGTTAGTTAGTTAGTTAGTTAGTTAGTTAGTTAGTTAGTTAGTTAGTTAGTTAGTTAGTTAGTTAGTTAGTAGTTAGTTAGTTAGTTAGTTAGTTAGTTAGTTAGTTAGTTAGTTAGTTAGTTAGTTAGTTAGTTAGTTAGTTAGTTAGTTAGTTAGTTAGTTAGTTAGTTAGTTAGTTAGTTAGTTAGTTAGTTAGTTAGTTAGTTAGTTAGTTAGTTAGTTAGTTAGTTAGTTAGTTAGTTAGTTAGTTAGTTAGTTAGTTAGTTAGTTAGTTAGTTAGTTAGTTAGTTAGTTAGTTAGTTAGTTAGTTAGTTAGTTAGTTAGTTAGTTAGTTAGTTAGTTAGTTAGTTAGTTAGTTAGTTAGTTAGTTAGTTAGTTAGTTAGTTAGTTAGTTAGTTAGTTAGTAGTTAGTTAGTTAGTTAGTTAGTTAGTTAGTTAGTTAGTTAGTTAGTTAGTTAGTTAGTTAGTTAGTTAGTTAGTTAGTTAGTTAGTTAGTTAGTTAGTAGTTAGTTAGTTAGTTAGTTAGTTAGTAGTTAGTTAGTTAGTTAGTTAGTTAGTTAGTTAGTTAGTTAGTTAGTTAGTTAGTTAGTTAGTTAGTTAGTTAGTTAGTTAGTTAGTTAGTTAGTTAGTTAGTTAGTAGTTAGTTAGTTAGTTAGTTAGTTAGTTAGTTAGTTAGTTAGTTAGTTAGTTAGTTAGTTAGTTAGTTAGTTAGTTAGTTAGTTAGTTAGTTAGTTAGTTAGTTAGTTAGTTAGTAGTTAGTTAGTTAGTTAGTTAGTTAGTTAGTTAGTTAGTTAGTTAGTTAGTTAGTTAGTAGTTAGTTAGTTAGTTAGTTAGTTAGTTAGTTAGTTAGTTAGTTAGTAGTTAGTTAGTTAGTTAGTTAGTTAGTTAGTTAGTTAGTTAGTTAGTTAGTTAGTTAGTTAGTTAGTTAGTTAGTTAGTTAGTTAGTTAGTTAGTTAGTTAGTTAGTTAGTTAGTTAGTTAGTTAGTTAGTTAGTTAGTTAGTTAGTTAGTTAGTAGTTAGTTAGTTAGTTAGTTAGTTAGTTAGTTAGTTAGTTAGTTAGTTAGTTAGTTAGTTAGTTAGTTAGTAGTTAGTTAGTTAGTTAGTTAGTTAGTTAGTTAGTTAGTTAGTTAGTTAGTTAGTTAGTAGTTAGTTAGTTAGTTAGTTAGTTAGTTAGTTAGTTAGTTAGTTAGTTAGTTAGTTAGTTAGTATTAACCCAATAATCATGTTGCAACAAACATACAGTTTAATTTTATATATTTTTTCTCATCATAAAACACCTGTAATTTCCAATTGATTAAGAAAACTAAAACTTGCTCTTAATAAATCCAATACATTAATAACAATAATTCATTTCACTTTCGCTCATTAGAAGAAAAGCAACAAACCAAAAAAATAAAATAAAAGTATGTTTCATGTCATAATTGAAGCTACAACATGATTTGTAACATACTTGGATTGATACAACATACAACATGTTTTTTTTCCTGCAAAAACAAATATTAATGCAATTTTTCTTCAATCTTAACAGATAATAAATTATTGGAAAATTTCTTTAAAGTTAGTTAATAAAATTTTCAGAAATCAAAAGCTAATTGGAAAACATTTTAAGAAGAGTCATGCGAAGGCAGTTGCTAATCTAGTGTATTCATTAGATTAGGAGCTTACAAAATTATCCTACCCAACGAAGACTTTTGCAGAATACTATCATCGATATTATGTTCCAATGCTTAGTTTGCATTATGCATACTAAAGCTGGGCATCTTAGTCAATCACGTTTTATTTTCTATTCATCGGTCAATGGTACAATCACTTGGATACTTTGTCCTTCCTAAACCTTAAAAGCTACTCTCCAAACACTCGAGGAACGATCTCTAGACAGGAAAAAGGGACTTATGTTTAAAACCAAACCAAAAAATAACAACTTTTATTACACCTTTATCCCAGTAATCGCTTAATAATCATTAAGAAATTCCACACTCATATATAATATGTCTTCCTATAAACAGCTTATTAAAAACCAAAAACATAACCAAATCAAAATAATTGTTGTGCAGCACTAATTAAACGCATTTTTAAAGAGAAAATTTTTGTTGGCTTAATAAGAAAACAAAACAAGAATTAAAGTAAGAAATAAATAATATAAAACGTAATTTTAAATTTGTAGCGCGTTACTAATTGTTGTAGTTTTGTTTTTGTTTTATACTCTATTAATTGCAAATTATAACCCTTTTAATTGTTACTTTTGGCAATAGTGCAGTTTTTTTTTACAAAACTTATATATGTTCGTGGTACTTTCTACTTGCATTTAGTGTATGAAACGTTTAATTATTTGACAAGTTGGAAAAAATGCAGAAGAAACTGCAACTGCCGTTGTCATTTCGTTAACTGTTTTCTTTTTTTTCGCGTTATAATTTTAGTAGGTTGATAAGTGGCAAAATTATATGTTACAAAATCTTTTACAAAATGAACAAAAAGTAATAAAGTTATTTAATCGAAAAACAAAACTTTAGTTTTGTTTATGTATTTACTAATTTTTAATTTAAATTTAAATTAAACGGCAAGGTAATAAGTTTTAAAATTATAAATTAAATTTTTTTTGTATTATCCGCGTTATTGTCGTTATTACGTGGTTTAGATATTCGATATATTTAGTGGAGACACTCAACAGTGTACAACAAATAATACTGATTTTGATTAACCTACTTACCAATAGATGTCGCTATAATGTATGTTAAAGTTTTTACTTGGATTGTAGTGTTGACAATAATTTTCCACCAGTTCCCTTACAAAAATCACAAAAACCGCTTGAAATCTTTAAACAGACAATAGACTAGACTGTACAAGACTATAGACTAGACTTTAGTCCAAACTAGACTATAGACTCGACTATAGACTAAACTATAGACTATACTATAGACTAGAACATAGACTGGATTATAGATTAGACTATAGACTAGACTATAGATTAGACTATAGACTAGATTATAGACGATACTATAGCCTAGACTATAGACTATACTATAGACTAGACTATAGACTAGACTATAGCCTAGACTATAGACTAGACTATAGACTAGACTATCGACTAGACTCTAGACAATACTGTAGACTAGACTATATACTAGACTATAGACTAGACTATAGACTAGACTATAGACTAGACTATACTATAGACTAGACTATAGACTAGACTATAGACTAGACTATAGACTAGACTATAGACCAGACTATAGACTAGACTATAGACTAGACTATAGACTAGACTATAGACTAGACTATAGACTAGACTATAGACTAGACTATAGACTCTAGACTATAGAATAGACTATAGACTAGACTATAGACTAGACTATAGACTAGACTATAGACTAGACTATAGACTAGACTATAGACTAGACTATAGACTAGACTATAGACTAGACTATAGACTAGACTATAGACTAGACTATAGACTAGACTATAGACTAGACTATAGACTAGACTATAGACTAGACTATAGACTAGACTATAGACTAGACTATAGACTAGACTATAGACTAGACTATAGACTAGACTATAGACTAGACTATAGACTAGACTATAGACTAGACTATAGACTAGACTATAGACTAGACTATAGACTAGACTATAGACTAGACTATAGACTAGACTATAGACTAGACTATAGACTAGACTATAGACTAGACTATAGACTAGACTATAGACTAGACTATAGACTAGACTATAAACTAGACTATAAACTAGACTATAGCCTAGACTATAGACTAGACTATAGACTAGACTATCGACTAGACTCTAGACAATACTGTAGACTAGACTATATACTAGACTATAGACTAGACTATAGACTAGACTATACTATAGACTAGACTATAGACTAGACTATAGACTAGACTATAGACTAGACTATAGACTAGATTATAGACTAGACTATAGACTAGACTATAGACTAGACTATAGACTAGACTATAGACTAGACTGTAGACTAGACTATAGACTAGACTATAGACTGGACTATAGACCAGACTATAGAATAGACTATAGACTAGACTATAGACTAGAATATAGACTAGATTATAGACTAGACTATAGACTAGACTATAGACTAGAATATAGACTAGACTATAGACTAGACTATAGACTAGACTATAGACTAGACTATAAACTAGACTATAGACTAGACAATAGACTATACTATAGACTAGACTATAGACTAGATATAGTATAGACTAGACTATAGACTACATAGATAGACTATAGACTAGATTATAGACTAGTCTATAGACTAGACTATAGACTAGACTATAGACTAGACTATAGACTACTAGACTATAGACTAGACTATAGACTAGACTATAGACTAGACTATAGACTAGACTATAGACTAGACTATAGACTAGACTATAGACTAGACTATAGACTAGACTATAGACTAGACTATAGACTAGACTATAGACTAGACTATAGACTAGACTATAGACTAGACTATAGACTAGACTATAGACTAGACTATAGACTAGACTATAGACTAGACTATAGACTAGACTATAGACTAGACTATAGACTAGACTATAGACTAGACTATAGACTAGACTATAGACTAGACTATAGACTAGACTATAGACTAGACTATAGACTAGACTATAGACTAGACTATAGACTAGACTATAGACTAGACTATAGACTAGACTATAGACTAGACTATAGACTAGGCTATAGACTAGGCTATAGACTAGCCTATAGACTAGACTATAGACTAGACATGGATTTTTACAAGGAAGTCTTAAACAGTTTTATAGAAAGATGTTCTATAAAAAATATTTACAGTAATAAAACTGTTTCAAGAGTGTTCATTTTATAGAAAAAATTTTTATTTGAATTTAAAATTTAAATTTACCTTTTTAAAATAGTAACTGAATTCTTCGCTTTTCTGTGATCAATTCCTTTTAACTTCAATAATTTTAACCTAATAACTTTGATTTCTAACACTTTTTATCTTTGTTTAAAAACAGGCCATAGTTGGAGCTTTTACTTTATATAACATTTATTTACTCTTTATTATCATTAATGCTCTCTTTTTATTTACTTATATTTATTCACTCACACCAAGCAAAACCCCCACACCCCACCCAGAGAGTTATGCA